>NC_077237.1:73353022-73608022 GCF_947179165.1 Solanum dulcamara
AGGCAAACTAGGTGGCGTTGGAAAGAGGACATATAGATCGTTTATTGGATAGGTAGTGGGGCACCTAAATTTAAATATCATGAGAGATATAGTCATTTATAGTTGACCCTTATAAGATCTTATATGAAAACTTAATCGGTAAAGGATCTTTGAACTCGACTTAGTACTAGAGGTTTCTCATGACCCCAATTCACCTAAAATACACTTCAAATACTTAAGAATTGATCCTAAAACTTATATATAATTAGGAGTTATCGAGTTTGGGCCTATATGCATAAGAAAAATGGCTTGGGTCTTAACTTAAAAAAAATTAGGGTGTTACAGGCACACAAAAGCTTTCCTAGCAATGATGCAGAGGACATCTGATGGATGATTTCATCAGAGAAATCGGAATCAACACAAACAGAGAATGAGACCTCCTCTTTTCCTTTGTTTCGAGTACTTTTTCTGGTCGCATAAGAGGATAGCTTCTAATATTTAAATATGAGAAAAAACGTGTACACAAGAAGCAATATGAAAAGAAGAATGGGGAGTGCAAGATATAAATTAGAGGAGTGGATAAGGTGAAGAGTTTTAGACAGGGGCATTGAACCGATGAATGAAGCGATGACTATAAGTCAGGATGACTCCTCTTTTGAAGAGAGAGACGACTAAAAACCAACCACAAATAAGGCAAGAAACAAATTTAAGTACATACACAATATTCGACACAACAGATGAACTCTTCGAAGTAGGGAATAATTAATGCAAATAATGACTTTTCAGATATTCAAGGGATTTTCAATAATATTTAAGGAAGTTCTAAGAGTACAAAATCTTTCTTCCAAAAGAGGTTTAGTAAAAATATCATCAAGTTGAAAATCAGTACTAATAAATGAAATTTTAATATCTCCATTTAAAATATGATCACGAATAAAATGATGCTTAATATCAATATGTTTAACACGAGAGTGATGCATATAATTTTTAGATAGGCAAATAGCACTAGAATTATCACACATAAGTTTGACAAGTTTAAAATTTAATCCATAATCACTGAGTTGATGAACCATCCATAGGTTTTGAGCACAACATTGACCTATAACAATGTATTCATCTTCAGTAGTGGACAAGGATACAATTTTTTTCTATTCCATGATATTAAATAATTTTTTAGAATTTGACAAGTTCCACTGGTGCTTTTTCTATCATCTTTGTCACCTGCATAAGCAGCATCTGAAAAACCTTTAAGAGAAAAATTATTATCTTTTGGATACCATAAGCCAAAAGAATTTGTGCCAACTAAGTATCTAATAATTCTTTTTACAATAGTTAAATGTGATTTTTTTGGAGCTGACTGAAATCTTGCACACCGGTACACACTAAACATAATATCTTATCAACTTGTAGTTAGATAAAGTAGAGAGCCAATCATACCTCGATATTTGGTTTCATCAACATATTTACCACCTTTATCCTTATCTAATGAGCATGTGGAGCTCATTGGTGTTTCCAGGGACTTTGAATTTGACATCCCAAATTTATGAATTAATTCCTTGAAATATTTACTTCGACAGAGAAATATACCTACATCTGATTGATTAATTTGCAGTCCAAGGAAGAAGGTTAATTCTCCCATCATACTCATTTCAAATTCGCTTTGCATAAGAGCAGAAAATTCTTTACACAAGGAGATATTAGTACTACCAAATATTATATTATCAACATAAATTTGAATTATAAGATTTTCAGAGCCGGAATTATTAATAAACAAGGTAATATCAATTTTTCCTCCTGAAAAATTATGATTTATAAGAAAAGTACTTAGTCGATCATACCAAGCACGGGGTGCTTGTTTGAGACATATAAACCTTTTGAAAATTTAAAAACATGATAAGAAAATTTAGTATCTTCAAAACAAGGAGGTTGTTTAACAAAAAACTTCTTCAATAAAACCATTTAAGAAAGCACTTTTAACATCCATTTGAAAAAGTTTAAACCTTTGTGAGCAGCATAGCAAGTAAAAATCTAATGGATTCTAACCTTGATATTGGTGCAAAAGTTTCATCGTAATCGACCCCTTCTTGTCGAGAGTAATCTTGTGCCACTAGTCGAGCTTTGTTTCTAATCACTTTTATGCTTTCATCCAGCTTATTTCTGAAAACTCATTTTGTTTCAATGATAGATTTCTCTTCAGGTCTTGGAACAAGAGTCCATGCTTGATTTTCTCAAACTGGTCAAGCTCTTTTTTCATTGCCTTTATCCAATGATCATCAGTAAGAGCTTCATCGATCTTCTTTGATTAAAATTGAGAGATAAAATAAATATTTAATTCACTTCTCCTAGATGGTCGAGTCTTCATCCCTATATTTGGATTTTCAATGATAGATTTATTTGGATCATTTGGTTCACTTCTCCATTTATTTGAAACAACTTCAGTTGTTCGATCAGTAGGCAATTCTTTCTTAGAGTTATTATCTTTTGAAGTTGTTTCTTTGTGAACTTTTGTCATCCTTGACTATTATTATCATCTGTACTAAATCTTTTCTCAATAGATTTATTAATATCATCAAACACAATATGAACAAATTTTTCAATATTCAAAGTTCATTTATTGAAAATTCTATTTGATCTACTAGAGTTAGAATAGCCAAGAAATATACCTTCATCACTGCGAGCATCAAACTTATCAATATTGTCCTTTTCAATATTGTGAACGAAACACTTACATTCAAATGGATGAAAGTATTCAATATTTGACTTCTTTCCATTTCATACTTCATAAGGAGTCTTCTTAAGAGTTGATTGAATTAGACAACGATTTAGCATATGGAAAGCAGTGCTTACTACTTCAGTCCAAAACTTATGTGGAAGAGAGTGTTCAACAACCATTGTTCTTGCCATATCTTGGTGAGTTCTATTTTTTTATTCAACAACTCTATTTTGCTGAGGATAGCGAGATGCAGAGAAGTTATGAGAGAATCCTTTCTCATTGCAGAAGTATTCAAAATGTTTGTTTTCAAATTTCCCTCCACGATCACTTTTTATTGAGGTGATGTAGTAACCTTTATCTCTTTGATTTTTTCCACAAAAGTACTCAATTTTTTTGAAAGTATCATCTTTGTGAGAAAAAACATAACCCTAGTAAAATGAGAATAATTATCAATAATAACGAAAGCGTATCTTTTACCTCCAATGCTTGTTGTTCTGGTGGGGTCAAAAAGATTCATGTGTAGAAGTTGTAATGGCTTATTTGTAATAACAACATCTTTAGTAGGGAAAGAGTTTCTTGTTTGTGTTCCTGTCTGACAAGCATCACATATATGATCTTTGGTGTAGTCTAGCTTGGGTAGACGAATGATTAATTCTTTCTTTGTCAATTTCTCTATTAATCTCATGCTTGCATGTCCCAATTTCTTGTGCCATATCCAAGTATCTTCAGACATAGATGTTCTCTTGAATTCTTTACAGAGTCTAAAATACAGGCATTTTTCTCTCTACTTTCTTGTAGAAGATTTTTTTCAATAGAGGTCTCTATCAGACATCCTGTCTTTCCGAATCTTATTTCCAAATCTGAGTCGCATAGGTGACTGCTGTGTAAGATATTATACTTTTATTTTTCCCACACACCTTTTTTTTCCTCTTTCCCCGAGGAGTTCTTTCACAAGATAAATATTTTTAATACCACAAGATTCATTAAACGATATAGTGTCTATGCCAATAACAATTATTTTTGAGTTGTCACCGAATCGAATGATTCCTTCTTTATAATCAGCAACATATTTAAATAGATTTTCGTCTCCTATCATATGATTTAAACATGTGCTATCTAAGTATCATTTTCCTTGTGATTTTCTGTGGAGTTCCTGCATACATAAATAATTACTTTCTTTTTTGGTACCCAAGCTTTCTTGGGTCCTTTGGGGTTAGAGTTATCATAGTTCTTAGGTCTCCAAATTCATTTTGAAGTTTTATGATTTTGAAACCTGCAATCATATGATATGTGACCTAATTTACCGCAATAATAACTTTTTGAAAAAGTTTTATCAGAAATAGTTTTAGAGTTGTTTGATTCAGAATCAATCGACTTATTTAACTTGATTACTGATGAAATAACTTCTATTTGAGCCAGAGCTTGATTTTTTGTAAAATCTATCAGATTTTTTTGATTTGGATGAACTAGAATTTTCTTGAAGATTATTTAGCATAGATTTTAACTCATGCATTTCTTCATAAAAGAGATCCTTCTCGACTTCACAAACTTTCAATTTAATTTCTTTTCAGTTTGAATGTTTCTAAAATCAGTGAACATATGATTTAGGTCAGAAATAGCACGATCTAACAAGTTTTTTAGTTCATTGCAATTAAAACATATCTCAGTATTGGAGTTTTCAATTGCCATAAAACATATGTTTCCAATTTCATCATTTTCATTTCTGAAACATCTTCATCACTCCAACTACTTAGAGAACAATTTTTTTGAACTCCTCTGGGGTAGTTTTTCTTTGCTTCAGGACATTCACTGACAATGTGTCCGTATTTTCCATATTCATAGGGGTACTTGCCTTTAGAGAAGCCTCTACCTCTTCTGCTATTCCTGGATTTTATGAATGTTTTTATGACTGATCTAGTGATAAGAGCAACTTCATCTTCTACAATTTCTTCTTCTTCTTTTTTGTGTTCTACGATAGCTTTGAAGGTTACAGTCTTTTTCTTATTTTCCTATTGACTCTGCTTGTTTAAATGAGTTTTCTCAAAGGCTATAAGATCTCCCCGAACCTCATCATAGGTTAGAGTGTTTAAGTTCATACTTTCAAGAGCTACAACCTTGGCATGTCATTGAGATGATAAGCTTCTAAGAGCTCTTCCTATGTGTTCAATCTGAGGATATATTTTTTCAGAAGCTTTGAGTTCCCCAATAATTTTGCTGAGACGAGCAAACCAACTTTCAATAGATTCGCCTTTGTTCATTTGAAATAACTCATACTCATATACTAATAGAATGATGATGGTTTCTTTCACTTTGTTAGTTCCTTCATAAGTGACTTCCATCTTATCCCTCATTTCTTTTGCAGTCTCACAACAAGATATCTTTTCATATTATTTATGTCACACCCTAAGAGGGTACCCTAGACGTGACCGGCACTCGGGAACCATTTCTGGCTTCCAAGCGAACCACATAGCCTGATCACGCATCCGTTCATTCATTCAATCAGTGGAAGACTTATAATAAAGAGAATATTTGGCGGGCAACTCAAATCATCAATCTAACTCAAGGAATAAAGTCCATGGGCCAACAAATGAACTCCAATAATTACCATTAAAAGTAATTTGACAAGAATAAATCAATGAAAGAGATACTCAATCGACCCATCACTATCTAGTCTATGAAACCTCTATCACTATTATCTAATTGGTGCCAATGACATGTTCATGGCTACCTCAAATCAAAATGAAAAGGGCTAACTCGATGCAAGAATACATAAGTGGTTCACTCTGAATATAGGGAAGGACTCACCAATATACTGAGTGCGAATAGATCCCCAATGATACTGCTATTGATGATCTCTCAAACCTGTCTCTGCATCATGAAATGATGCAAGTCCAAATGAACATCAGTACATGGAATGTACGAGTATGTAATATGACAGAATGGAACATACCTCAAGAAAGAATAACATCGGTCCACATATCTCAAATTAGAAAGATAAGAGAGACTCAAATAAGGCATCATAAGTCTAAAGTAAGAATACAGTTTAGACAGAGACCAATCATATACCATACAATCCAATCCAATCATGTATAATACAGTTCAATCAAATCATTTACAATTCGATCCCTTCCAATCATGTACAATCCGATCCAATCCAATCTAATCACAATTCATCAAACCCAATCTGATTATATACGATCAACTCAACATTCAACTCAATAATCAAATCCAATCTAATCACATACCATTCTATTCAATCCAATCACAATTCATCTAATCCAATCCAATCACATATCATCTAATCTGATCCAATCATATACCATCAACTCAAAGGACTCAACTCCATAAATATGCAAATTAAATTATACAATATTTTACAATTTAACTCAATCATCTACAGTCACAATCAAGCCAATCATATCAAGCACAATCCATTCAATTGGGAGTTTCTCTAACCGACAACTATCACTATATGAGCGAGTGATAGTACAATAATCCGACGTTGTTGCCACGTCCGTCCATACTTTGCCAGGGTGTGAATGATCAACCAATCATGGATCCATAACTAATCAATTCCTATCATGTCAGGATAATAAAATGGGAAACATCCGACTTTAATGGTTCGATCCCATGGGAAGCATCCGACTTTAACAGTTCAATCCCCTTCTATGTTTGGCGACGTAGTTTATTGGTTCGAGTAGGGACTATACTCTTACCTAATTCGGTGCTCGATACTCCTCCCAAGACTCAATATGCTCATATCTATCAAGTGAGTAAAATACTCAAAATACTCATTTAGTCTCATTGGACTCTTTTTAAAACTCAGTCAAATCTGGCCTCATTGGACTTTCTTTCCAATCAACTCATCTCAATCATCAAAATTTTATTTTAAAGATTTGATACCATCTCAACTCGATGAATACAAAAAATATTAGATGAGTTTAAAACATAGCTCCAACTCCTCAACTCAAACTCAAAATAGACATTTTAAAGTAAAAATGCCCAACTCATTTATACTCAAAATACTCGTTTACAAAATGATTAAAAGACTTCTCAAACTCAACTCATGCTTAAACTCTTTTAAATCATAGATGAAAATAATCATTCTTTAAACTCAAAATAGTGTATAAATAGTTTATGCAAAAATATTTCTAAAATCATTTATTTAAAGCTCCTTCTCAAAAGATAATTTATTTTCAAAATGCTCATAAGACTCCAACCACATCAAATTATGCAAATCACATATCAAATAATTAAATTAGACTCCAATCTACTTCATCATACAACATCCTCATTAACATAGCCTCTTCCTTCACATCATCGTCAAGTATCATCATTCACATCATCATCAAACATCATCATCAAATATCATCATTCACATCATCATCAAATATCATCATTCACATCATCATCAAACATCATCATCAAACATCATCATCACACCATCATCAAACATCATCATCAAACATCAACTCCAAAATCCTTATTTAATTCTACATCCATTTATAGAAACAAAAGTGACATTCTAGCTCTACCAACGTTTTAATTCTTTTTATGCCATTCACATTCATCACTATTCCAATCAATACATATATACATAAAACCATCCACCTCAACCTCAAGACAACTATGACAAAAGAAATCTCATCTTGGGTTCATGTGAATGAAATATGAATCCACACTCTCAGCAAAACTCAACTCGAGAATATCGTCAATACCTATAAATCTATATACAAAGATACATTTGTAGTCAATAATATGAAAGTTGACTATTTAATAATTCAAGTCATGAAATCATCCATCAATTTTTAGTATATAAAGATATTCTAGGGTTTAGGAAATATTTCAAGAAAACCTTCCTAGAAGGTTCAAATCTTTCACAACTCCTATCCAACACATACATGGGCATATGGAAGAACTCAATCCATATGCCTTACATACCTTAGAGTAGATTTTGAAGAAACCTTGTTGTTGGGTCTTCAATGAGAGACTTGAAATCTTGAAACTCTTGAAGGCACTCTTGGTTGGAGAAGGATTTATAGACGAAGAGAGGGAAATTCTAGGGCTTTTAGAGAGAGAGAGAGAGACTGAAAAATGGTCCCAAAAATGTTCAAGGATGGTGTATATATAATTTGGGGAAATACCCAAATTGCCCCTTCTCCAAAAATCTGGAAAATAGGCTAAATATGCTCCTGACTAGATAGTGGCGCATCGCGCCACTGCGGCTCTAAGTCGAATAGGCTTAAAACCTGCACACCTGCTAGTGGCGCGTCACGCCAAGGATCAAACTACTGAGGCTGTTTGATGGCGCGATAGTGGCGCGTCGCTCCCTTACAACGCCAAGCCTAAGTTTTCTGGGTTCTGGAAAATAGGCTTGAAAACCCTGCACATCTCGTAATGGCGCACCACGCCAGGGACCAAACTACTGAGGCTTGTTCCTGGTGCGATAATGGCGCGCCGCGCCACCGCGGCGCCAAGCTCAGGTTTCCAGCAGTTGTCACCCAGGCCTGAAATTCCTGCAGTACTAGTCCGTCTTAGGATAGTCATAACTTTTGACTCCGAGCTCCAAAAATTACAATCTTGGCAGTGTTGGAAAAAAGACTCGACGACCTTTAATTTAATAAGTCGTGGGTCACCCAGATCATCATATTGCAAAAGATATGGTCGTTAGAAGTCGACCCCTTAAACGAACTCATTCTAAAACTTAGCTAAGACGAATTCTTTGGAATTAGCTTGGTTCTAGGGATCCTTTATGACTCCACATCACCTCTAACGCTCTTCAATTACTTAGTAACTCATCCTAAATCATGTATACACTTCACAATAATCGATTTTGACCCTACACGTATACAAGAAAGGTCCGAATCTTAGGAAAAAATTTTGGGGGGTGTTACACTTCACTACTTATTGCATTATAGAGAATATTTTTTTCTTTGGAGTTTATTTGAATTATTTACATTTGCTCATCTGTATAATTCTCCAAACTTGGAATAGTAGATTCTTAACTGTCATTTGATTTCTGTATCACAAGAATAGGGATATCTAGTTTGGTAACTCTCCAAACTTTCACGTCATAAAGATTTTCATTTCGATTTTCCAGTGAGAAAAATATTTGTCTTTGAAGTATATTGGTCTAGTTTGAGAAATTTCTTCTTGAAATAAAGCACCCATAATTTGTTGAGCCATGATCTTTTCTAACCTGTTGTTAAGCAGTTGTATGTAAGGCAAAGCTTTGATACCAATTGAAAGTGCAAGAGAGGGGGGTTGAATTGCTTCTTTTTCTTTTTTTGAGTAATAGTCAACCGATAAAGATTAGTAGTCCACTGTAGTTGACAAAACTTATAGAAATAATAATGAAAGTGCAAAAAGTAAAACTTGATACAAGATGCTTTATGCTGGTTGGGATTCAATTTGGATCTTACTCCAGTCCCCTTGAGTTGCAAGGATGTTCTCTTCTAGCCCTTTGGTATTTTGGAATAAGTACATTGTTGAGAGAATGTCCTATAACTACTCTCTATGTTTTCTCTCTTTTCTTTTTTTGATACATAGCCTTACCAACAATATTTTTCTCTCCTCTGTTTTTTGATTACAGAGTAAAACAGTAAGTAATACAATACTTGATAAAAGTAGAGCAAAGAAGGTGAGATGATTCAGCCTTGTTGTATATTTTTTCTTCTCAGCAACTCTAGTATTTGTAGTGAGGAAGTCTGATCTTTTGCTTTTAGAAGAGAAGGCAACCCAATAGAATGATCCTTGGAAAAAGGAGTGATTGATCCTTTTTCCAAGAATAAGGTGAGGGATTTTTCTTGACTGAAATTTCATTTCTTGTCTTTCAATTTTCTTCCTGATATGCTTGTATGTGATGGTTCAATCATCGTCTTTATTTAAGGCACCTATTAGTTGTATGATCTCCTTGCTAATTTATCTTCAATTATCTTGATCTTCTCCAATCTTGATCTTCAATTAACTCCTTTAATTTTGTAAGACATCTCTTTAATTAGCTTCTCTTTTTGTGGCAGTATCTTTGCTTAGATACTTACTTGATCCGCTCCAATCTTTAATCTTCAATTAATTCCTTTAATTGTGGTAGTATCTCTTTTCAGATTTGGGACAATCATCTGATCTTCATTTAATATTGATGTTACACTGCAGGTGATTAATGCTTTCCTTTTTGTTGATTATCCCGCAAAGAATACAATTGTTTATCATTAAAATCATGCACTATCAATAGTTACTTGACCATATCTCATTTATTGAAATAGCCCCGTGATCCTATCAGCACACCGTTATTTTGTGTACTGATACTGCACTTGATTTTTCTTTGTTGAGTACAGGGCATCTTCAGGCGACTATTGAGAGACCTCGCATAGAAGATCGTTAATTTATCATAGTTCAAGGGCGAGCCAGTTCTTTTAGGCTACCATGGGATCATCTCTATCTTGGCCCTTCCTTCGAGACTTAGACTTTTAAACATTGTTATTTTTATGACTTTCGGGGTTGCATCCTCTTCTTTTAGACTTGTTGTTAGTTAAAAGTTTTGGTACAATAACTTCAGGTCCTAGGTGTTAAATTTTCGCATGTTTTGGAATGATTGATTAGTCTTTCTGAGTTTATGGGAAATCAGTCCTTATTTCGTTAATTATACCTGTTTCCGCAACTTTAAATGCCTTGTCTCTTATAAATATGTTGAGGTTTGAATGTAGTATCGATTCTCCTATCGAAGGGTTAGTGTGGCACGACGGGTCCAGATCATAACAATAATAAATTTATATTTTATAACACAAATTTCACATTAATTTGTGATAAGAAAAACCTCTATTTATAGAATTATAGTAGTGCTCAGAACCTTTAAATTTCGTTTCACTAATAATATCCACAGTAATTGATATGACGTGTGAAGCATGTTTAACGATTGAAAAATGAAAAGTAAGTTCACAAGTCGACAAGTGTCTGCCAACTTCAATCATTTTCATCCTTTCACCAAATGAATTACCTAAATTTTTGGCTTTTTATAGTTAATCATGGAGGGACTAATTAAATGTAGAGGGAAAAAAAAGGTTATTACTAGCTTTTACAAATAATATTTCTTGCCCGCAATAACTTAGTCAGAGCTAACTAAAGATTTTGTCTGCTAAAAATCACAATATGTCTTAATCACACATGTTTCATTAATTATGATAGAACCTCTCAATAATTTTCAAAGTACATTTAACAAACAGAAGCAACATGAGTAGACAACAAGAAACAGATTATGTACATTTATATATAATGTAAATTTCTTTACACGATATATATATATATACTTTTTTTTTTTTAATAACTGGAGAAAATTTTATTTAATAATTAAAGTTCAAGATCAATCATAAAAAAAGAAACTGATTTAAGTGATGCAGTTCCCATATCATCTCTCTCTGATGCTTTTGATACAAAAAGGGGAGATACTTCAAAAACATATATTTTGTTTAAGGTTATATTTGGATCCTTCGATATCTTCCCGTGGTTTGCTAGTAAGTTAGCTACTCTATTAGCTTTCTTCGGGATGTGTCGCAGTGTTGATTCTTTCATTTGTAATAGCAAGTACCTGCAATTAGTGAAAATGTGTGAGTGTACTGGGTTATTACTGTTTAGAAAATTTAGTAATATCTGAGAGTCGATTTTCACCATAATGTGCCTTAAATTACATCTTTGCACTAGTTTTAGTCCATGGAGTAGAGCTAGCAATTCCACATGTAGGGCATTTTCCACTTTGACTTTACAAGCAAATCCCGCTATCCAATTTCCTAGATGGTTTTGTGTGCTAGGTGGTAATATTCAAAAGCCTGGTAGGAGATTCTATGGATAATGCTATTAGGATCGTTGGGTTCGCTTGTTTTGAAGAACTTGTTATTTTTATAATTTCAGATATTCGAAAGAATAAATGGAGTTAGAATCGATGTGGGACACTGTGGACAATGTTGACCATTGTATAGGATTTAGTAGTGCAAAGCTGATGGATATTGTATTTCAATTAATTCAGAGTTAATATTAACTAGAGCAGTGATTCAAGGTTCAATCTGATAGTATAAAAGTTCTTTTATTAGATTAGTGTATAGGAATTTAAGTAAATTGAACCTAACTTGAGAGATAATCTCTCTTTAAGTTTAATTTAATTTAGTTTAGAAATTGAGTCAAAATTACTTTGGAAAGAAACAATATGATAACTAATTACTTTAGGAGGGAAGAAATAAGTTAAAGAGATTTATGAGACGATAAATCATCTCATTAAAATAAAATAAAAAAAAATTAAAGTTAATTTACAGTATTATAATAAAAAATTAATATTGATTAAAAAAAAGAATCACATAAATTGTGACGGATAAAGTGTATAGTAGCTAAGCACCTCAAATAATTTTGTCAAAATTTGAAGGACAAAAAAAAACAAGTGCCATTATTAAAATCGTTATGATTTTGTATGTGTATGGGAAAGAAGGTCACCAACCAAAAAAGCAATGGAATTGCTTTACGAAACACTATAAATAACTTTATTAAAAGTTTTTTAACAAAAAGAGAGAAAATGATTAAACAAAAATCGAAGAAGGGACTGTTTTGCTTTTGAAATTAGTGGAATCACATCGGTCTATTCTGTTCCATTAGTGTGTTAGATTTTGGTCAATTTAAATGAAAAAATAAGTACTCTTGTTTTAATTAATTTATACGATATTATTTAACTTAATATTAAATATTTTTTTTTGAAATTTATAATCCAAAGTAAGTCATTGATGTATTTGCATAATTATAAATTATCATATTAAGAACAAAATGAATATTTAGAAGTTAAATTGTTATTAAAAATAAAAATATATCATTCTTTTTAAAATTGATTAAGAAAAAGTATATCATATAAATTAAGACTTAGAGCCTATTTGGATTAGTTTATTTTAGGTGCATTTAAGCATAAATAACTTTAAAGCATTTTTATAGTGTTTGTGTAAAATAAACGAGTGTTTAGAAGCACTTACGACTGTTACTTTCATCAAGTGTTTAAACTATGACATTTTTTTTAATACCTAATCACGGTAGGCTCAAAAAGAATTAACTAGGAGTACATAGTTAGACCTTAATTTCTACTTTAATTATTTAGTTTTTCCATTACTAGTAACTTTTATCACTCTTTCTATTTTAGTTTTCGTATCTCCGTTTTAGTCTTTTCAAAGGAAAATAATCCCTTTCTATATTTAGAATTATTTCAAATTTGATTTTTTTTTTTCATTTCAGTCTTAGTTCAATGTTTTTATAGTCAAGTGGAATGATAAAGAGCACAATATTAAAAAACATTATAGCAATATAATTATATATTATACGTACTAATACAAATTAATTTTTTTTGTTTTTTTTGTTAAATGACATAATAAGTCAAACAAGATCACATCAAATTCAAATAACACGAAGAGAGTAATTATTACCTTTTTCTTTCCCTATTTCCAATAAAAACAAAGGAGGCAATACTCAAGAAACGAATAAAGAAAAAAGAAGAAAAAGCAAATCTATTGCGAAAATTTAGGACTTACACTATAGAAACAAAAGTTTTCTCCCTCAGCGAATTGCTATAAAATATAAATTATTCATCTATTTTTCATCAAATTAGTTTTAAAAAATTGCATCATGAGAAATATATTCTTACTAAAATAATGAAAAACTTTTATTATTTTTTTTTTCTCACCGATTCAATTAAAATATTTATAAAAATAACTATTAAATATTTTTCAATAAAAAATTCAGCAAGAAATAGTAATTTTTTTAATAGGATTACCTTAGAAAGCATCACAAAAAACAAAAAAAAAGAAGAGAGGAGATCGAAGATAGCATTTCATTTAAATACTAATATTATATATTTTCATTTCTGTAGATTTCCAAATACCCCAAAAGAAAAAAAAAACTTGAAGAGAGAACGGAAATCATATATATGTACATGCAAACAAGCTGCACGTACACTATTCACAGCTCCCAATCTTCATAGTTATACAATCATATATATTATGCATGCTTGCATTAAATCTCCTCGAGTATACTATTAAGCACACGGCGAGGCTTGCCACCTCAGATTTCTATAAAACTTGGAAATAAAGGCTTCAGCCGCCTCATCAACGCGGCTATCTTCTTCCGTGTTTAGAGGAAACGGCGAGTCAGTGACTCGCAGTTGCCTCACCAAAGGTGTCCTCCCAAACCCGGGCAAGTAATTTGCCCCGGGGGAAGCCGTTTCGCTTTCATGAATCATCTCTAGCGCTTTCATCACAGCCGCATTCACAACAATTACGTCATCCTCATGAGTCGCGATGGCAGACATATTATTATCATACGTCTGCGACTGTGAAAAAAGGTATTTATTTTTGTTTCGTTTGTTGAAGTTGAAAGAAGGGAGTTGGAAATTCGGGGTGTTACTACAGCTGAATTCATACTCGTTGTTGTTGTGTGGAGGAGAGAAGGGTAAATTTTTATCCACGGCAAACGACCATTGGTGAGTCATGTAGTGGAACATGAGATTTTGTATAGCGGCTTTACTAGCGATTTTGCCGCGCTTCATAATTAAGTTGAAATCGACCATTAGTTTCCGCTTTGATATGCTTTTTCTTAGCATGAAAAATGCTATTCGTACGATATTCCAGAATTTCTTTGCTATTACTGGCAAATTTTGTTCAGCCATATCTCTGTGTATATATCTATATATAAAATATATATTTTTTCTATTTTGATATAAGGCTAGGTTTAGTGTTTGTAAGGAGAGAGAGAGGGGGGGATTTAGAGAGAAATATGCGAATTGATTTGTGGGAATGATGAATGTAAAATTAATGTGTGGTATATATAGGGGGTTTTGGTACGTAGAGCAACTTTGATGTTAAGTTAAAGTGACCATATGTGAGGCAGGGTCCAAGGATATTTTAGAATTTAGATTTCAATATTTTATTGGCTCAATTATTAACCATGGTGGTCCATGGCTTTAGGAGAGTTTTCTTTTATTAGGTCATTGTCATTCATCAATTTTGTAAATTTGCCTCACCTTTGAGTAGGGAGTTAACTTTTGGTCCAAATCCAACTAGAAATATTTCTATTTCTAATTTTTAAAGAGGAAATGAATATTGAACATATCTCTTTAATGAGTTTTAAATAATTGTCCTATTCAATATTTTAAGTCATATTGATCTATAAAGTTCAGTAACATAATTTTCGAAGTAATTGATATTATTTCTATTCTATTTTATGTTCTATGATTTGGAAATTGGAATATGAGAGTTAAATTAATTAACATTCAATGTGATTCACGAAGTTAAAGAGCATGCATTTTGGCTTAACTAGTTAGATTCGATTATTATCTGTTGGATATGATGATAACAATAAGTGAAAAACAAGGTAAAGATAACAAAGTGAATAAAGCTAAAAAAACGTATGAAGCGTAAGAGCTTTGATACATGATAAATACAACGTATTCGGTGTTGTTTTGTCATGCCCCGGGAGGGTGCCCTAGACATGATCGGCACTTGAAAGCCATTTCTGACCGTCAAGCGAACCACCTAACTTAATCATTCCGTCATTCAGTCATATACGCTCAAAGGAAGGCTCAATTATAACATGCTATTTACAATATGGGGGCCGAAGGCCAAACATGTTTAACTCAACAAAATAAGTATAATAGGACTCCTCAAAATAACAGTTCAACCTCCCCACACTCTAGTCTATGACGCCTCTATCAAAGTTTAGGAGGTACCAATGACAAGCCCATGGCTACCAAGAAATCAAAGTAAAGGAAACTACAACAAAACTATACAATAAAGTTCAACATCCTCCGAAAACTAGGAGGACTCACCAACTAGTTGGGAGTGTATGTGGATCTTTAATGGAGCGCCGGTTGATGATCTCTAGTACCTGTCTCTGCATCATGAAATGATGCAGGCCAAATGGCGTCAGTAGATGGAATGTACGAGTATGTAAAATGGCCGGATGAAACAAACATCAAGGAAACATCAACATCAACTCAGGGTCTCAACTCATACATACATGACAACTCACTCAAGTGTCCTAAGTCTAACCAGAATAGTTTAGACGGGACTAACTCATAAGCCACTCAACTCAACTGACTCGGAGCACTATCAAGACCTAAATGGGAGTTTCTCTTATCCGACAACCATCACCTATGAGCCGGTGATAGTACAACAATCAGACGTTATTGCCACGTCCGTCCATACCTTGCCAGGGCATGAACGCCTCCCTAATCATGTTTACCATCGATTAGTCAAGTCCTATCATTTCAGGACAAATAAATGGGAAACATCTGACTTTAATGGTTCAATCCCATGGGAAGCATCCGACTTTAACGGTTCTATCCCTACCTACGTTGGCGGCGGTAGATGGAATGTACGAGTATGTAAAATGGCCGGATGAAACAAACATCAAGGAAACATCAACATCAACTCAGGGTCTCAACTCATACATACATGACAACTCACTCAAGTGTCCTAAGTCTAACCAGAATAGTTTAGACGGGACTAACTCATAAGCCACTCAACTCAACTGACTCGGAGCACTATCAAGACCTAAATGGGAGTTTCTCTTATCCGACAACCATCACCTATGAGCCAGTGATAGTACAACAATCAGACGTTATTGCCACGTCCGTCCATACCTTGCCAGGGCATGAACGCCTCCCTAATCATGTTTACCATCGATTAGTCAAGTCTTATCATTTCAGGACAAATAAATAGGAAACATCTGACTTTAACGGTTCAATCCCATAGGAAGCATCCGACTTTAACGGTTCTATCCTTACCTACGTTGGCGGCGTAGTTTCTGGGGTTCGAGTACGGACTATACTCTCGCCCGCCTGGGTGCTCGATACTCCTCCCATGACTCTATGCTCATAAGACTCCCTCCAATCATCTCAAATAAGCCCTCACGGCTAGTTTCATGTGGGACATTGCCAACTCATCAACTCTATCCTCATTTCAACTCAATTAAGTCATAATGGCAAGTTCCATTTAGGACCTTGTCCACTCGTCAATTCCCTCCTCCAATCAACTCAATTAATTCTCGTTTAGATAAGCATTTATGACATCTCCTCAAGACTCATCACAACTCTATGGCTTTAGCTCAACAATTCAAGTAGAATTACACATTTAAGGAAATTGACTTATACAACATAATCACATGGTTAAAGAGATCAACAAAACATATTAATAAGTCCTCTCCATCAACTCACACTAACATGAAGGTTTGGGAATCTCTTAGCTCAACAACATCAACACATATAACATCAAATAAATTGGGGAGAAAACTCATTCAAACCTAACCATGCCAAGAAACTCCATTTTCATAGACATCTAACCTCAAAGCAAGGGTAGGGCACATGGGTGGACTCAACCCATGTTTTGGATAACCTTACATACCTTAGTGAAGACTTAAAGAAAACCTTGTGGTTGGATCTTCAATGGAGAACTCAAACCTTGAAGCTCTTGGAACTCTTCTTGTTGGAAATGGAGAAGAAGAAGAAGAATAAGAGAGAGAGAGAGAGAAGCTCCTAGGGATTTTAGAGAGAGAGTGAGGCTGTAAAATATGTTCCCAAAAGACCAAGGGTAATACGTATATAATTTGGGTAAGTTCCCAAATTGCCCCTCCTCAAAAGTTCTGAAAATAGGCCAAAAATGCTCCTGGCGCGATAGTGGCGCGTCGCGCCATTGCAGCACCAGGCTAATTTTGCCTAAAAACCTGCACACCTCGTAGTGGCGCATCGCGCCAGAGACCAAACTACTGAGGCATGTTTCTGGCGCGATAGTGGTGCGTCGCGCCCTTACAGCGCCAAGGCCATTGTTCCTGGGTCCTGGAAATTTAGCTTGAAAAACCCTGCACACCTTTTAGTGGCGTGCCGCACCAGAACCCAAACTACTGAGGTATGTTTCTGGCGCGATAGTGGCGCGTTGCGCCACTGCGGCGCCAAGCCCAGTTTTCCAGCAATTGCAACTCAGGCCTGAAAATCTCTACTGTGCTAGTTCATCTTAGGATCGTCATATCCTTTGACTCCGAACTCCAAAAATTACATTCTTGGTGGCGTTGGAAAGAAGACTCGACAACCTTTAATTTGATGGGTCATGGGCCACCCAGATTATCGTCTTTCAAAAGATAGTATCATTAGAAGTCGACCCCTCATATGAACTCATCCTAAAACTTAGCCACGACGAATCTTTTGGACTTAGCTTGGTCATAGGGGTCCTTCGTGACCCCACATCACCTCTAGCACTTCTCAATTTCTCAAGGACTCATCTTAACTCCTGCAAATGCTCCACAATACTCGAGTTCGACCCTACCCGAATACAAGAAGGGTCCGAATCTTAGGGAAAAATTTTGAGGGGTGTTACATGTTTGTGTGTCTTTAGCCTTTTGTCTGGTGATAATTTGATGAATGAATGCTATAAAATAAAGAATTAGTAAATAAGGAAAGTTTGGAGCACAACAATATAAATGTATTGTTATTTCTTTTGCTTGGGATCAAAATGTCATATAAGCGTGAGATACTTTTGATAGGTTACAGAGGTAAAATAATATTCAATAAAAAAACTCCACTCGAACCCTATAATACTATGATCAATGAATGTTGGCCACATAAAAATGTCGTTAGTGGTACCAAGCAATATTCCTCAATCGTGATTAGGATATCTGAACATTGATGTTTAGCGTATCTGTCCTTCTAGATCCTGCTTTACACTTTGAGGCATGAACCCTCATCCATCACCTAGTTATAACTGGATTGATGCCTCCGTAACCTCGTTGGGGTGGGATTCCTTTGTCTATATCTTTAATATCAACATATCTCTTTTACCAACTTTCTTGAAACTTATCTAATGATGCTATGGGATTCAGTCAACTGGTGAAATACATTGTATCATGAGGATATATATAAGTAGATTTAGTTGCAGGTACGAGCAAATCTATCCTACAAAGTGGCTTCTCGCTTATCTCTATTTTCAAATAAGGAGATCCAACGTCAAGTGAAATAATTATTAGCAAAGGGTCTGATACCACTGTTGGGGGGAGGAAGCACCACAACTAAAGTTTGATATGATAATAAATATGAAAATAAATTAGACACGAGAATTTTACATGGAAACCCCTCTAACATATAGAAGGGAAAAACCACGGGGTAGAAGGATCTCACTATTAACATATGGAGTACACTGCTCTCAAATATAAGGAGAAAACAATAATTAATACTTCTGTCTTATAAAATGAACAACTACTAAAGAAGACACTCAAGACTACAATATTTATCTTGGTGTATAACTCTCTTTGTATTTTTACTCTCTCTTTTTTGAATGATCTAAATGAGGATAACAGACCCTCTATTTATAGAAATCAAATGCGTAAAATTTTACGCGTCTCTTTTCTGCCAATCTTTTCTCTTTTCTTTCTATGCATTTTGTTATTTTTCAAAAAAGGAGGCGCAACAATTGTTGACCCTTTTTGTGCAGCAATTGTTGACCCTTTTTGTGCAACAATTGTTGACCCTTTTTTTTTCTTTTATTCTCCCACTTGAAGATTTAATGGAGAATCAATTAAGTCTTCATACCATCTTTTCTACCCAATTACTGCAATGTTACATTTCTGCTAAGCCAATAGAAGATCGACACCATTTGAACTTGTTATTGTTGATCGACCTCGTAAATATATCTGCATGGTTGTCATTAGTGTGAATTTTTTGAATATCAACACTGCCTTCTTCCACCTTCTCACGAATGAAGTGATACTGAACTCGTATGTGCTTTATTCTTGAATGAAATGCCAATTTTTTTGCAAGATGCAAAGTGCTCTGACTGTCACAAAACAAAGCAACCTTCTCTTGTTTGTGCCCAAGCTCCTCCAGTAACATCTGTATCCATATTGCCTCTTTGCTGGCTTGTGTAGCTGCTATATATTCTGCTTCCATCGTAGATATTGCCACGATAGATTGCAGTTTTGAAACTCAGCTTACATCTCCTCCAGCAAGAGTAAACACATAACCTGTGGTGGGCTTACTTTTATCAAGATCACCTGCATAATCTGAATCAACATAACCTTTAACAGTAAAGTGTGATCCTCTATAACACATTGTAACATCTGAGGTACCCTTGATGTATCTCAGGATCCTCTTAACAATATTCCAATGCTCTTTACCAGGATTAGCCATGTATCGACTAACCACTCCTACTGCTTGTGCAATATCAGGTCTTGTACATACCATGACAAACATTAAACTTCCCACTGCTGATGCATACGGTACTCGAGACATCTCCATCCTCTCTTATTCATTGCTAGGACTCATCCTTGAGGACAACTTGAAATTAATAGGAAGTGGGGTAGAAATTGACTTATAGTCTTGCATCTTGAAGCATCGCAAGATTTTCTTCAAGTGGTTCTTTTGAGAAAGTCAAATCTTCCTATTATTTCTATCTCGATGAATTTACATCCCTAGAATCTTGTTTGCTGGTCCTAAGTCCTTCATTTCAAACTCCCTTGCTAACTGTGCCTGTAAATTTGTGAGAAGATCTTTGTTGGGGCCTGCTACCAACATGTCATCAACATACAACAACAAAATAATAAAATCATCATCACCAAATCTCTTGTAATAAACACAAGGATCTGAACTATGTCTGTTGTATCTAAGGCCTATAATGAAGGAATCAAATCTCTTATACCAACACCTCAACGCCTATTTGAGACCATATAGAGATTTGTTCAACCTGCAAACCAAGTTCTTTTTTTTTTTGTTCTTCAAAACCTTCTGGTTGGAGCATGTAAATTTCTTCTTCAAGTTCTCCATGAAGAAATGCAGTTTTGACATCTTACTACTCCAAGTATAAGTCAAATATAGCACACGTCACTAGGACCACTCGAATTGTTGTGAGTCGAACCACCAGAGAAAATATCTTATTGAAGTTTATACCTTTTTTCTGAGCGAATCCTTTCACCACCAATCTTCCACAATACTTCTCCACTTGATCATTACCATTGCATTTGATCTTGTAGACCCATTTATTTCCAATGGCCTTCCTTTCTTGTGGTAATTGAACAAGATCCCATATTTTATTTTTATGAAGAGCTTCAATTTCTTCTTGCATTACTGCCACCCACAGAGATGATTCTTGGCCTTTCATAGCCTCGTCAAAAGTTGAAGGCTCTCCATCTTCTGTTAATAGACAATATGCAATATTGTTCTCCATAGAATAATTTGAGTGCCAATCTGGTTCTCTTCTCTCCCTAGTTGACCATCGAACTTCTGGAGTTTCGATCTCAGCTTGCTCTTGTTCTTTATGTTCTGGTGCTGCTTCAGAAGAAACTGAAACTTCTTCTATTTCTTCAACTTCAACTGCAGTAGTCTCTGATTTTTATTTTGAAGTGCTATCTTCTTTTGCTTGTATCTTATTTTCAATAAATACAATATCCCTGCTGATTATCACCTTGCAGATAGTGGGATCCCACAAGAGATACCCTTTGACTCTATTAGCATACCCTAAGAAAATGTATTCCCTAGATTTTGGATCCAACTTTGATTTTTCTTGGGTGTTGTATATAACATAAGCAGGACTTTCAAATATATGTAAGCGAGAATAATTAGTTGGTTTTCCTATCCACATCTCCATTGGTATTTTCAGATCAATTGCGGTTGATGGTGATCGATTGATCACATAACAGGCTGTTTTGACTGCTTCTACCCATAATTATTTTTCCAACCCTGTAGTTGCCAACATAGCTCTTATTCGTTCCAACAAGGTTCTGTTCATCCGCTCTGCTACTCCATTTTATTGTGGAGTATATGCCATCGTGAACTACCGTTTAATACCTTCTTGTTTATAGAAGTTATCAAATTTATCATCAGTGTATTCTCCTTCATTATCTGTCCTCAAACACTTGATCTTTTTCTCAGACTCAAGTTCCACCCGCGCTTTGAACTATTTGAAAACTAGAAAAACATATGCCTTTCTCTTGATTGGATACACCCAACTTCTCCCAAAGTAATTGCCGATAAATGACACGAAATATTTTGCTCCTCCTAGGGACTCCACTAGTGCTTGCCAAACATCAGAGTGGACCAGATCTAATATTTCCTTGCTTTTAGTAGAGGAAGTGCTAAACTTCAGTCTATTTTGCTTATTGGTAACACAATGCTCACGAAAGGATAGTGAAACCTTTTTGAGCCCTGGAAGAAGCTTTTGCTCAGCAAGAATCTTCAAACCTCGTTCCGATATATGGCCAAGTTTATAATGCCATATCATCATTGATTATTCAAATGAACTTGCTGACGCGGTTGATGCTTCTCCTTCTTGGTGTGTTTCACATTTAAGCACATATAGGTTTGCAACAAGTTTTTTCGCTTTCATCACTACAAGCGCTCATTTGGATATTTTCATGACTCCACCATGAGTTTTATATGAACATCCATTATCATCTAGTTGTCCTAAAGACAATAGATTCTTCTTCAAGTCTTTTATATGTCGTACCTCCTGGATGGTGCGTATCGTGCCATCATACATTTTTATTTTGATGGACCCAATACCAATAACATCCAAAGCATGATCATCTCCCATGAACATAGACCCTCCTCAGATAGGATTATATTGATGAAACCATTCTCTCCGAGAAGTCATGTGCCATGTTGCTCCTGTGTCCATGATCCAGACATCAGTAAAATATTTTTTACCTTCATTATTTGATATTTCCTCACTACATAAAATATCGCCATCATTCGAGGTACATGCAACATTCCCTTGAGCATTTGATGGCTCAAGGTGTTCACTCTTCTTTTTGAACCGACAATTTTTCTTGAAGTGTCCTTTCTTGCCACAGTTGTAGCACTTGATATTCTTCTTACTTCTTGATTGAGATCTGCCATGATTGTGACTCCTACTGGGCCACATTCTATTGGTCTTCCTCTCACCATCATCAAAGCTTCAGCTTGCTGCGAACTTGCTTGTCTATCTTTCTTCTTTTTGCGCCGATTTTCTTCTTCCAAGACAACGACTGCAATTTCATCAAAAACTAGACTGTCTGTATTGTTCGTCAAGTTGATGATGAGTTGATCATACGAGTCAGGTAGACTTTGAAGTAGAAGCTCCGCATGTTCAGTCCCCTCTATTTTGCAACCCATTGTTGTAAGTTGCGAAAACAAAGTATTCAAAGTATTGATGTGTTCAGTAACCGACATGGAATCTGCCATTCGAAAAGTATACAATCTTCTTTTTAAGAAGATTTTATTATGCAAAGACTTGGCCTCATACAACCCCGTAAGAATATTTCATATTTATTCGTCGTTCGTTTTTCAGCCATACTAGACAATACTTGATCAGCTAGTGTCTAGTGTAGATCAGCAACTGCATTGCTGTCTATGTTATTCCACTTGTTGTCATCAGTAAAATCTGTGGGTCTACCTTTAATTGTAGCTAAGCAATTGTCCTTTCTCAATATCACTTTTATTTTTATTTTTCACAATGAGAAATTAGTCCTATTGAATTTTTCAATGTCAAACTTTGTTGTATACGATATTGTTATTTACTTCACACCCTTCTAGATCATTTCTGAATATTTTTGCGAACAATCGTGACAAACTGTATCGTCACTGAATTTTACTATTCATGTGAATAGTACTATTCACCGAATTTACTATTCACGAAAATTTACTATTCACAAATAGTACCTTCGCATAAAATAGACAGAATAATTGAGGGCTCTGATACCACTATTGAGGGGAGGAAGCACCACAACTAAAGTTTGATATGACAATAAATATGAAAATAAATTGGACACGAAAATTTTACGTGGAAACCCTTCTAACAGATAGAAGGAAAAAACCACGAGGTAGAAGAATCTCACTATTCAAATATGGAGTACACTGCTCTCAAATACAAGGAGAAAACAACAATTAATACTTCTCTTTTGTAAAAGGAACAACTACTAAAGAGGACACTCAAGACTACAATATTTATCTTGATGTATAACTCTCTTTGTATTTTTACTCTCACGTTTTTGAATGATCTAAATGAGGACAAGAGGCCCTCTATTTATAGGAATAAAAAACGCGTAAAATTTTACGCGTCTCTTTTCTACCAACCTTTTTTTTATTTCTACGCGTTTTGTTAATTTTTAAAAAAGGAGGTGCAACAATTGTTGATCCTGTTTGTGCAGCAATTGTTGACCCTTTTTTTTTCTTTCAAGAATTGCAGTCCGTGTTCAACGCTTGTTTAGCTAGGTTAAAAAATACAGCTAAAGTGTGTAGATAAGCTTTAAATAAGAATTGACTCATTTTTTTTCAATAATATATACCAACCATTGATAATGTTATGGATTAGTTGTCTGATGGGTGTTCAAGCACTTTTTAACCCAAAATTGATACGTGAATTTATGTTTTGAAATATTTTAAGTCAAGCAAATTAACAATAAAAATATTTTTAAAATTATGGCCAGAGAAATTTCCTCAACTCTTAAAGTAATAATAACTACTAAGATCACTATTTTCTCATTAAAAAATATTTAGTGGTTATTTTCATAAATATTTTTATTGAATTGGTGAGAAAAGAAAAAATAGTAGAATTAGACATTGGAAAAACACAAGGCTTTTCAGTACTTCAGTGAAAATCTGTTTCTCATCATGCTTTGACTAGTGAATCTTTGTAATTAAAATTATGTGTATTTGAAAGTTTGTAATAACATATAATTACAAACATTTATGTATACAAGAAACCTGAGATATCTGATTTATTAATACGGCGTTGATACTTTATTTATTAATTATAATTTGCTCATGTGATAATATTTTATATGAGTTGAGAAAATTTTAATAATTTCACGTGGAGCTTTTTTATTTTATGACAAAAAAATACAGAAATCCAAATTATATATATCCAAATAAAATTTAGCTTTAAATCAATATAATTTAAAATCACTAAATTCATGTCCAAGTGAGACCTAAGATACAGGCTTTCTTTTATACAATCATATTTTCTTTAGCAGGAGTTCTATATGTTTAATCTATTGTCCAGTTATATCGAAGATTATTAAGTGCATCTCTAAAATTTAGATATTATATAGTGGTGGATATACGAAATATTACCAGATGTAAGTTAAATATTTTAAAAATGAAAATATTTTGTATCAATAAAGTCATTCAGATTAGATTAATTTTTGTTGGGTAACAAACCCATCCCTCATCCGATGGAGAATAAAAAATATATTAATATATAAGTGCTTACCCAACTCCATTAGTATGAGGCCTTTTGAGAAGTATCCAAAAATAAATCCGTGAGGGCTTGACCCTAAGCAGACAATATCATACTAATATGTAGTTAGAATGGTGGTACGCGCGGTGCCAATAATTTTTACACAAATTATAACTTGAGGAGGGGTTTATGTACATTATCCTTTAGTTTCTTTTCTGGTTATAATAACTTTGTGGGAAAATTTTAATCCAACTCTAATGACTTTAGTGATCCACGATAAATAGGGGAATTTGCGGAATTTTCAATAGTTTAGGAGTTAATTAGTTAGATACACTCTAGTTTATAATATTATGAATTTTATTAGATTTTGATACGTCAAGATACATGTATCTCTCAATACATAAGGTCAAAATACATGTATTTGAGATACCGGATACATACATATACATGTATCAAGTATATATGTAGTATGATTCGCATGTATCTGGAATACATGAATATCTCTCTCGTCTCTCTTTCTCACTTTAGTGTATCTGGTATCAAAAATATGTGTATCTAGATGTATCTTTTTTAATATATAGTAAAAAAAATTTAATTAGTAATAAAATACGTAATTATTTAAAAATATAAATAAAAACTAATATATATATAATATGGATGTATGTCTAATAAGATAGTTTCTCCAAAGAAATATAAATAACTCTAGTTGATAATTTGTCATACTCGAGTAATCATCTAAGTATATCACTCAACAGAAATTTAACTTTGCAGTCTCAAATTCAAGAATGCTTCATGAAATTTCATGGAGCAATTCCTGAACTACTGGTATGTAGTGGTGTAGCAGGCAATATTTTCATTCAAGAAATTTAAAATATAAGAAAATAAATATAGTGAAAAATCAAAAGAGTTTAATATTATCTATTATATATATATATAACAATAATGTTATATTTGAAGTTTATATATATAATGGAAAAGGATAAAAAAAAAACATTTAAAAATTATACGAAATTGAACAAAAATGACTTCAATTAATAGTTTGGTGTCAAAATATCATTTTTTCAAATAAATATATATATTTTTTGAAAAATACATTATTTTCCTAATGATGATTTTTAAAAAAAATTAGAAAATATTTATCCTACTTCAATTCAGAAAAGATTAAGAAATAAAAATATTTTCTATTTTATTGAAACTTATTTTATCATTAATGAAAATTAATGATGGGGTTATATAATCTTATATATCTGACCTATATTATCAGTTAAATAGGTACATGATGTTATTCTTTTATAACTTATTTTAATTGTTAAAATGGTATTAAGAAAGAAAAAAGTTTACTAGTTAAAGTGATTTTAAAAGAAAAGAAATAAGAATTGAGTTTCCTAATAGTAATATTTTTATTAGGAATAGAATATGTTTAAAAAGAATAAAAAATACTAATATATTTATTAGGAGAATGACATTTTTTTATCCATAAGTCACAATAATATATTTTTGGATTAAATTATTAATAATAATGATATTTTTGAATCAAATTATTAATGACAATTACATTTTTACACTCAACTATATTTATTTAGGTATAAATTTAGATCTGGCTTCTATATAAGGCCCTTTTGTACATTCCTGTAGAGGATAATATTTAATCTGTCACATAAATATCAAAAAAAGGGAGTAGGCCAGAAAAAGAATACTTATAGAATACAATTGTATTTTTATATGCAACTTCTGGATAGATTCAAGTGTCTTGTAGCTTTCAAACTCAAAGGGGTGGTAGAGTGAAAAGTTTACTTAGCTTGGGAGGTTTTGCCTAAATTACATCTGTCCATTCCTATCAAAATAGTGCATGAAGTTTCAAAAGTTGTGCTAAAAAAAAAGAATTCCTTGATTTTGTAGAAAGTTGAACCGTGGGCGTACCAACACAATCATGAGAAATGTACTACTTTTAAAATAATGGTCCACTATATTTTGTTCTCGCTACTCTATCACTATTTTTCCATCTAATCCATTAATTTACTCACCTTTTCTTCTTTTGCATTGTCTATAAATAACTATTAATATTGTACAATTTAGTGCATACACAAATATCAAATTCTCTCAATATCTTTCTATTTTTCTTCTTATTTTGTAAAGCTAGTTTATTTTATAACACAATATCAGCACGAGACTCCGTTAGCTTGAACTATTTAAAACATGTAAAGAGGGTAAAATTTTTATTTTTCTAAAATGTTTAATGTTTCAAAACTTGAATTTGTTGCCTTGGATATATCGGACAAAGACTATTCCTCATGAGCTCTAGATGCTGAAATACACCTGAATTCGATGGGTCTAATATACACCATCAAAGATAATAATCAAACGTCAAGCCAGAACCATGCCAAAGGTATGATTAAAGGCCCCCTTAAAATGTGAAAAAATTTAAATGAAAGATATGACCACATGAAGTTGGTCATTCTTATACAGGCACGCCATGATTGGTTCAATTTGAGGTTAGTAGACTTTAAAAGTATAACTAAATATAATTCTTCCATGTATAAAATTATATCATAGTTAAATTTATGCGGATAAGAGGTCACTGAACATGACAAGCTTGAAAAAACATACTCCACATTTCCTCCCGTAAATATGCTCCGGCAGCAATAATATAGCGAAATGAATTTTTAAAAATATTCTCAATTACTTTCACACCTTCTTATTATTGAAAAACATAACGATCTATTAATGGAAAATCATGAAAGTAGGCCCGTTGTTTCTATGCCACTCCCTGAAGTGAATCATACAGATTATAACCAACGAGAAAGAGGTTGTGACCCCAGTCGTGGTCCTGGTAATGGCCGTAAAAGAAATTATAATCATGATGGTCGTCTTGCACCAAAGAATGACCAACAATATAAAAGAAAAGGTGAAAGTATGAAGTTGTACAAAATAAAAATTCAGAAAGTTTATGTTATAGATGTGGAGGAATGGGGCACTGGTTACGTACATGTCGATCCTCAAAACATCTGGTTCAGCTCTATCCGACATCCTTGAAAAGGGGTGATAATAATCCAGAGACAATATTTTTTATCTCTGAAGATAATATTAAGCCTATGCATCTGAATGTAGATGATTTCTTTAAAATCCCTAAAGGAAAAATGATTACTGATGAGCCCGCTATAATCTAGATAATTTTCTTTTCCGTTTATTTATGCTAGTTGGTATTTTTGTATTTGGTAGTTGGTATTTTTATGTTTATGCTAGATGATATTTTTATGTTTTTCTAATCCCTGTAAATAAATAAAGTTTGTATAATAGACCTGTTTAATAGTAATATTTACTTTGTTTATGTCTTCTTTTTGAAGAAAATATAGATATGCCTCAAATTTTGTTTGGATCAATAGTCAATCATGAAGATATTTATGTGATTGATAGTAGAATAACACATGCCATATTCAAAGATAAGAAATACTTTTCTTACTTTCTTAAAAAGAAAGCAAATGTTACAACAATTTCTGATAATTCAAAATTGATTGAAGGCTCCAGAATAGCTATTATATTTTTGCCTAAGGGGACAAGACTTGTTATAGAAAATGCGTTGTTCTCTTCTAAATTCACAAGAAACTTGTTAAATTTCAAATATATCCATCGAAATGGATATCATGTTGAGACACTAAATGAAATGAATATTGAATTTTTTGGTATAACTAAGAGTGTCTCAGGCAAGAAATGTATTCTGCAGAAATTATCAACCTTGTCTTTTGGCCTATATTATGCAGGAATTAGTACAATTAAAGTACATTCGATCGTAAATTAGAATTTTACTGATTTAAATGCTTTTGTGCTATGGAATGACCGAATTGGTCATCTTAGATGAATAATGATGAGACGAATTTTTGAAAATTCAACTGGACATCTATTAAAGAACCTGAAGATTCGTACAAATGATGAACTTTCATGTGCTGCTCGTTATCAATGCAACTGCCAGACCATCATCACTGAATGTTAGCATCGAATCCCCTGACTTTTTAGAAGGTATACATAAGGATATATGTGGATCTATTCATCCACCTAGTGGGTTGTTTCGATATTTTTGCATCTTCAAGATGGTCTCATATGTGTCTCTTATCATCTTGCAACCTGATTTTTTTGAAGTTATAGGCACAAATAATAAGATTAAGGGCGCAAATTCTAGATTATCCTATTAAGGTTATTCGCCTCGATAATGCTGGAGAATTTACGTCACAAGCTTTTGATGATTATTGCTTATTAATTGGGATACGAATTAAACATACCGTTTCTCATGTTCATACTCAAAATGGCCTCGTAGAGTCATTTATTAAGCACCTACAATTGATAGCAAGACCACTACTTATGAAAATGAAATTGTCCACTACTGTTTGGGGTCATGCTATCTTACATGTAGTAGCACTCATTCGTCTCAGACCGACTTATTATAATAAATACTCTCCTTTATAATTAGTATTTGATCATGACTCAAACATAACTCATCTATGAATTTTTGGTTTTGCGGTTTACGTGCTTATAGCGGCACCACAACATACTAAGATAGGCCCTCAACGAAGATTAGGCATATATATTGGATTTGACTCACCCTTCATAATTCGCTACCTTGAACCTTTGACCAGAGATTTATTCGCTGCTCGATTTGCAGATTATAGATTCGATGAAACAAATTTTCCATAATTAGGGGGAGAGAAAAAGGAACCCAAAAGGAAAATGGAGTGGAAAGTTTCATCACTATCTCATTTTGATCCACGTGCCCCTATATGTGAGCAGGAGGTCCAGAAGATCATCTACTTATAGAAAATAGCAAATCAAATGCCAGATGCATTTACTGATTTAAAATGGATAACTAAGTCACATATCCCTATAGCTAATATGCCAATCCGGATTGACATTCAAAAAGGACCATCTACTAGTGTCATATCTTCTGAATCCCAAACACACCTGAAGCGTGGTACACCATTGGGTTAAAGGATAAAAATCCAAAAAAAAGTGTGAGAAATGATAAAGATGACACTATAAAAGAATTTCATGAAGGATTTTAAGATATTCCTGAAGAAATCTGTGAATGTGAGACTCAAGTGAATAAAAAACTTTCAATAAGTTTTACTGGTGATGGGATAAATTTAGATCGGTCGAATATTATTGTGGATAATATTTTTGCATATAATATGAAAATTGACGTATAGTACGCACCACCAACTTCCATTTTCGCACTCCGACGCCGACAACGGCTATATTCATCGCTTTCCATATTCTCTTACGCCGATAATGGAACTTACATCGGAGGACACCAAGGTCCAACACAGGTATCTTCCTTGTCCCCTTTCTCTCTCTCCTCCCTCTTCTTCTCTCCCTTCCCTCTTTCTTGCTCGATGCAACCCTAAGCAGCAAGCAGGAGAGAGATGGCGGCAACACTGTCTGTCTCACCGGCGACCACCATATTAGAACAAAAGCGCCCAAGAAGCACCAAGCTCCCTCTTATATTCAATGGCTTGCTTTCTCAACCAGCTCTTCCTCATCTCCTAGCGTCTTCTGACGAAACAGGTTGTCCAGATTTCGGTAGCTCCAAGCAAATTCCGGCGACGTCCAGAGATTCAATCAGATTTAGAAGCTCAGATTTCTTCGCTGCTAAGTGTTTTATGATGTGAACAACATTTTCCAGCGGTAACCAGGTTCATTTCAACTGGAGTTGGTACCTCCATTTTCCATATCTATTCTTTGTTCATACACTAATAGTACATTTTGTATTTAGTACATTGTACATTTAGTATATTTTGTATTTAGATCTTTGAATAATTTATTAGTTCATACGCATTTTCGTGGCTTTGGATAGTGATGGTAGACTAGGGTCATGTTCTCATTCAGGAACGGGGACGGGGATGAGGGTAGGGAAGGGTAAGTAGGTTAAAAGAGCATTTAGACTGAGAGTGGGTTCTTGGAACATTGGAACGATAACAGGAAAGTCCATATAACTAGTGAAGATTCTTAAAAAGAGGAAGATTAATATAGATTGTGTCCAAGAAACCAAATGGGTAGACCATAAAGCTAAAGAGATAGGGGTATAAGCTTTGGTTCTCTGGTAGATCGAAGTATAGGAATGGAGTAGGCATTTTAGTAGACAGTGATTTAAGGGATTAGGTGGTGGAGGTTAGGAGAGTCACTGATAGGATAATTTTGATTAAGATGGTCATTGAAGGGACCACTTTGAACATTATTAGTGCATATGCGCCACAAACTGGCTTAAACGAGGAAGAGAAGAGGCGCTTTTGGGAGGATTTGGATGAATTAGTGAGAGGCATACCGCCTACTAAGAAGCTTTTCATGGGAGGGGATTTCAATGGGCACATTAGATCTATTTTGGGAGGGTATGACGATGTGCATGGAGGCTTTGGCTTTGGAGACAAAAATAGAGGAGGAGTTTCACTTTTGGATTTCGCAAGAGCTTTTGGGTTTGTGATAGCCAATTCGAGTTTCCCGAAGAAGGAGGACCACTTGGTAACCTTCTGTAGTTTAGTGGCTAAGACTCAGATAGATTTTTTACTCCTTAAGGAAGGATGATAAAGGTATGTACAAAGACTGTAAGGTCATCCCAATCGACAACCTTACAACTCGACAGAAGCTCTTGGTGATGGATTTAGGGATAGGATGACAAGGAAGAAGAGGGTCGAGGATGATCGACCTAGGATTAGATGGGGGAGTTTGACCACTGCTAATGCTCTAAAGATGGGAGAGAAATTGAAGAATATGGAGGTTTGGGAGAGTAGTGGGGATGCGACCAGTATATAGGATAGGACGGCTAGTTGTATTAGGGTTGTAGCAAATGAAGTGTTAGGAGTCTCGACAGGTAGTGGTAGTCAGCATCGAGGGGACTGGTGGTGGAATAGAGAAGATCAAGGGAAGGTGGAAGGAAAGAAGACGGCGTATGCGAAGTTGATAGAAAGCAAGGATGAGGTAGAAAAGTGAACGAATAGGAAACTTTATAAGATAGCGAGGAAGAAGGCAAAGTCGGCGGTTTTGATGGCAAAAACAATGACTTTTGAACACCTTTATGCTGAACTAAAAGAGGAAGGCGGGGATAGGAAATTATTTAGGCTAGCAAGGGCATGGGAGCGAAGGGCACGCGATGTGGATCAAGTGAAGTGCATTAAGGACGAGCATAAAAAAGTATTGGTAGATGAGACTCTCATTAAACAGAGATGACAGTCATACTTCCATAAACTCTTGAATGAAGAAGGGGACAAAGACATTGTGTTGGGAGATTTGGAACATACAGGAAGGCATCCCGATTTAGGGTCTTGCAGGAGTATTGAGATCGAGGAGGTTAAGGGTGCTGTTTGTAGGATGCACTGGGGAAGAGCGACCGAACCTGACGAGATTCCTGGGGACTTTTGGAAGAGCGCGAGCTCGATAGGTTTGGAGTAGCTAACTAGGTTATTTAATGTCATCTTTACAATGGCAAAGATGCCCGAAGAATGGAGGTCGAGCATAATGATCCCTCTATACAAAAACAAGGGGGATATCCAGAGTTGCAACAACTATAGAGGTATCAAGCTACTAAGCCATACTATGAAATTGTGGAAAAGAGTGGTGGAGATGAGGGTGAGAAGAGGCATTTCTATCTCAGAGAACCAGTTTGGATTTATGTCGGGACGCTCAACTACAAAAGCCATCCATCTTGTGAGGAGACTGGTAGAGCAGTATAGGGAGAGGAAGAAGGACTTACATATGGTATTCATCGACCTAGAAAAGGCTTACGATAAAGTTTCAAGAGAGATACTATGGAGATATTTGGAGGTTAAAGGTGTACCTCTGGCATACACTAAGGTGATCAAGGACATGTATGAGGGTGCCAAAATGAGGGTAAGGACAGTCGGAGGGGACTCAGAGTACTTTCGAGTAGTGATGGGATTGCATCAAGGATCAACTGTTAGTCTATTTTTATATGCTTTGGTTATAGATGTATTAATGCAACAAATTCAAGGTGAGGTGCCATGGTGTATGCTTTTTGCAGATTTATAGTCTTGATTGATGAGACTCGTAGTAGAGTTAATGCTAAGTTGGAGGATTAGAGACATACCTTGGAGTCTAAAGGGTTTAAGCTGAGTAGGACCAAGATAAGGTACTTAGAGTGCAAGATTAGTGAGACACCTCAGGAGGTTGGCGTGGAAATTAGGCCTGGTGCCCAGGCCATCCAAAAGAAAAGTAGTTTTAAGTATCTTGGGTCTATCATATAAGGCAGCGGGAAGATTGATGATGATGTCACACATTGTATTGGGGCAGGGTGGATGAAATGGAGGCTCACTTACGGAGTGCTATATGACAAGAAAGTGCCACCACAACTTAAGGGCAAATTCTACAAAGTGGTGGTTAGACCGGCTATGTTGTATGGGGCAGAGTATTGGCTAGTTAAGATCCCTCACATTCAAAAGATTAAAGTTGCCGAGATGAGAATGTTGAGATGGATGTGTGGGCACACCAGGAGCAATAGAATTAGAAATGAGGCTATTCGGGACAAGGTGGGAGTGGCCTAGGTGGAAGACAAGATGCAAAAAATATGACTGAGATAGTTTGGGCATGTGAAGAGGAGAGACCCAGATGCCCCAGTGCGGAGGTATGAGAGGTTAACCATGGATGGTTTCAGAAGAGGTAGGGGTAGGCTGAAAAAATATTGGGGAGAGGTGATTAGATGGGACATGGTGCAATTACAGCTTACCGAGGACATGAACTTAGATAGGAGAGTGTGGAGGACCCACATTAGGGTAGAAGACTAGTACATAGTCTTGTTATTCTTCACTATTTGTAGGTGCTTTAGCACATTATGATTTTTTATACTCTGATTTTTGTTATTATCTTTTACTTTTGGTACTTCTATACTCTGATTACTCTATTTTATCCATAAATCTTTCGTTATTTATTTTCCAAATTGCTTTGAATTTTTTACCCTTATCTGACCTCTTTTTATGCTTTTATTGAGCTGAGGGTCTTTCAGAAACAACCGTCCTACCTTGTAGGAGTAAGATCTGCGTACACTTTACCCTTCCCAGACCCCACATTGTTGAATTTCACTGGGTTGCTATTATTGTTGTTGTAATGTGAAAATTAATCTTATGCAAGATAATTTGGATCTTGAGCCTAAATTCATCGAAGAATGTCGATGAAGATGTGATTGTACAAAGTAGCAAATGGCAATTCAATTAGAATTAGACTCACATACTAAACGTGAGGGTTTTGGAAATGTAGTACAAACCCCTAATGATATAAAACCGGTTCACTATAAATAGATTTTTGTTCGAAAATGAAATAAGAGAAATGAAATTGTAAGATACAAGGCATGCATTATTGAACAAAAATTCTCTCAAAGACCCGACATTGACTGTGAAGAAACATATTCACATGTTATGGATGCAGTAACTTTTCGATATCTCATCGATTTAGATATACATGAAAATCTTGAAATGCATCTAATGGATGTGGTTATAGCTTATCTTTATGGTTTACTTGATAATAAAATTTATATGAAAATACCAGAAGGATTAAAATTACCTGAAGCATGTAATTCTAAGTCTCGGGAGGTGGTCTCAATTAGATTACAAAGATCATTGTATGGTCTAAAACATTCAGGGCATATGTGCTATAATTGCCTTAGTGAGTACTTGATAAATGAAGGTTATATAAATGATGTCATTTATCCTTGTATTTTTATTAAGAAAATAAAATCAAAATTTATTATACTCGCCATTTATGTTGATGACATAAATCTCATTGGAACCCCTGAAGAGGTCTAAAAGGCAATTGAATATCTAAAGAAAGAATTTGAGATGAAAGGTCTAAGAAAGACAAAACTTTGTCTTGGTATGCAAATTGAACACTTAGTAGAAGGGATCTTCATCCATCAATCTGCCTACGTTGAGAAAATTTTAAAATGATTTTACTTGGACAAAGCACATCCCTTAAGTATTTCAATAGTTGTTTGATCACTTGATGTGAATAAAGATCCGTTCCGACCTCCATAAGAGAATGAAGAACTTTTTGGTCTTGAAGTACCATATCTTAGTGCTATTGGTGCACTTATGTATCTTGCTAACACAACCAGACCTGATATAGCATTTTCTATTAATTTTCTAGCAAGGTATAGTTCTTCTCCGATGCGAAGACATTGGAAATGTGTCAAACATATTCTGCGATATCTAAAGGGGACTATTGATATGGGTCTGTTTTATACTAACAATGGTTGTGTAGACCTTGTTGGCTATATAGATGCATGTTATTCATCGACCCACATAAATCTCGATCTCAAATAGACTATCTGTTCACGTACAGAGAAACTGCTAAATCATGGAGATCTATGAAGCAGTCCATTGTTGCTACTTCGTCAAATCATGCTAAGATAATAGTGATTCATGAAATAAGTAAAGAATGTGCGTGGTTGAGATCAATGACAAAATTCATCAAAGAAAGATGTGGCCTAAAGTATGATGTCCAAGTACCCACGACCATGTTCGAAGACAATGCTGCGTGCATAACTCAATTAAAATGAGGCTTTATAAAAGGAAATAGAACGAAACACATTTCACCAAAATTATTCTTCACACATAATCTCTAGAAGAATGGTGACATTGATGTACAGCAAATCTGTTCAAGAGATAATCCAGCAGATTTATTCACCAAATCTTTACCAGCCTCAACTCTTGAAAATATGGTATACAAGATTGGAATGCGAAAACTTAACCATCTGAATTGTGGTATTCATCAGGAGGAGTAGAATACGCACTGCACTCTTTTTTTCTTAGTTTAAAATTTGTCCCACTGGGTTTTCCTAGAAATATTTTTAATGAGGCAGCAAACAATGCGGATTAGGAATAACTATATATATATTTATTTTTTTACTATAAGTTTTTTCCTTTTATATGGACATCCAAGGAGAAGCATTGTAAAATAATGCAATGAGTGGATGTCCACTATATTTTGTTCTGCCTACCCTATCACTACTTTTCCACCTAACCCACTAATTTACTCACATTTTCTTCTTTTGAATTGGCTATAAATAACTATTGATGTTGTGCAATTTAGTGCATACAAAGATATCACATTTTCTCTATATCTTTATGTCTTTCTTCTGTTTTGCTAAGTTTGTTTTATAACACATCTTTTTTCTTTCTATTTTCTATTTTTAAATTTCATGCATTAATAATGTCAAAAATATACAATCAAATCACTTATTATTGATTTTAAATTAAAAATATGCAGAATGTGCTGAAATATCATTTAATCTTATGATTTTAAATATGTCATTTGAAAAGTTAGAGTTAAAGAGTTACCAAAAAATAAAAGAGAAGTTCTGTTTTTCAACGGACTAAAACAAAAGTAGGACAAATAAATTGAAAGGAATGAAATACTTAATTACAACTTTATTTTAATTTCCTACCCGATGTTCGGTATCCATATTGGGGCCCCGACTAAATCCGGAGTAAGTATCTTACATTGGTGGGTAGAATGCTTTCGAGAAAAGACATCATTTCACCTTTGAACTTGACACGAAAACTCAATTTAACAATTAAACTTAAGTTGTATTTCTATATCCCAAGACCTTACTGTTCAATTATTTTCCATCCCAAGTGCTGATGTGGCACAAAAAAAAATTAAGCAAGTGAAGAACACAAAATGATGAACCTCGTTATATATATATTATATAATTAAAAAATAAAGAGAAAATGGCCAAAATCCCCCCAAGGTATAAACAGAATTTCTACAATACACTCATTCTTCACGGGTCCTATGATCACCCTGAACCTTTTTTTATATATATATTATTTAACCCTTCTACGCTGATGTGTCATAGAAAGTGAACCCACCTCCTCTAGGCGTGTTAAACTCTAATTTTAGCTACATGTGGAGTCCAAATCAATAATTAATTTTTCTTTTTCTCCATTATAACGGTCACTAAAAGGAGAAAAGCTTAAAGCTTTCTCATCTTCTTCAAATCCACCATTTTCAAAGCTTAAAATAGGGTGATATTTGTCATTGCTTTTAATTCAATCTTCCGCTACAAAGCTTGAAGCTTGAGGGTGACTAATCTTCCCCAATTTCTCATTTTTTGTGTTGTTAGGTTAGTAATGGCAAATGCCAATTTGAATAAGCTATGAATGGAAGAGTCGGACCCAATTCTCAAAGCTATAGTGTGATGCAAACATAGAATTTTATTGCATATGCACACTTCTTGGTCGAAATCAAATCCTGGAAAATGATTTTGGTCTTGCCCCTTCTATGGGGTATGTGATTTCTCTTCTATTGTTGATTTTCTTGGGTTTAATTGATGTGAATGTACTGTTTTGATTTTTTTTTTAGTCTAAGAATTATAATTTTTTTCAATGGAGAGACAAAGAAGAAGTCGATTCAAGATTAAAATTTATCCTCCCAAAATTGGTGAAAAAAATCAAAGAGTTGGAAGATGAAATTTGGAGGAGGTAGAATCAAATAAGTGAGCAACAGGTTCAGATTGACAATTTGATAAATCTGAAAAAGAGTTTCAAGGAAAGGTCATTTCAAATAGTTCAAAGAAAGTGGAAATGGTATAGGTTCAATTGGAAGGTCATTTTATGTATTTTGATTTGTTTTGTTGCTTTTTTCATCAACCTATTTCAAAGTAGTAATTCAAGTACTAAGGTAATTGAATTTCCATAGCTTAGTTAGATGTGATTCAAGTAGTGATTCAACCTATCTTGTGTATTTTGATTTGTGTTGTTGCTTTGGAATACTCTTTTGATTTCCATATGTAATATGACAAAGTTCTATATCAATGAATCTTTTTAAAATTTTTTGTAAAAGACATGAGGAAAAATTTTATTCCTCCACACTATGCTACTAATTAGTTTCCTATATTACAGTAAATAGTGAAGCAATTGAGTAGACATACACACCATTTGTAAATAGGTCGTCTTTAGTAGACATAACACCATTGTAAAATAGGCCTTACATAAGGTCAAATTACAATAAAAAATAAAAATAAAAGTCATAATTTAGTACTAATACATCATCAAACAACAAAACAAAATGAGAAAATGTTTTCATGTCTACTAACTAACCTAAAACAGTACTGCAACATCAGTGCTTCCTAAATTGTCAAGAAGTGTCATTTTGGATTGGGTTGTTTGAACTTCTTCCTCTTGATTTTTTTCTTTGTTTCATTCTTATTTCTTTAAATTTTCTTGTTGAGATAGCTGTTCTTCCATTCCATTTCAGCTTGCTTGTAGTACTTGGTTTGAAACCAATATCACCAGTAACATCAGCTGATCTTGTCATCTTTGTTGTACCAGTAGAGAAGATCTTACAACTTGGCACTAGGCTGCACTCAAATAATGAAAAAAGTTGGTCTAAATTAAGAACTAGAACACTTACATTAAGAAATCATATTTGAATTAATATAAAACACTTACATTAAGGGCTTTGAATCCACTTTCAACTTAAAACAAACCCATTTCAATGATTGTTGGCCTTCTTGTACCCTTGCCCCTTCCTCTTTGGATATTAGTAGGTTTTGAAGATGCATGATAATTAGGAGGTGCAGAAGAGGATGCAGGGTAATCAACATGTGTTGTATATGTATGAGGTAAACTAGGTGCTACAGATACACTAGGTGTTGTAGATGGAGTAGGTGTTTTTTTTGGTTACTCTTGCCCTCTTTACTGAAGGCTCATCTTCAGTTTGTGCTTTTTATAGATATAAACAAAAAGTAAAAAATAATTGTGGTTATCACATATCAATTCAAAGTTAAGATATTACCTTTGGTCTACCTCTTTCCATGCTTGAACCTGAAGTGTTACACTTTTCCCTCCTTGAATTTGATGGTTCTTCCCTTGCTGATGACTCAACAATTTGTAGACATCCTCTCTTGCTATGGCCTCTAATATTACATTTACTGCATATCATGGCAAGTCTAGTTCTATTTAACTTTTTAGATTTTTTATTTTCACCAGCTTCTTTCCTTCTTACTTTACTTGGCTTGCCAAGCATGGTTTTTACTTCTGGTGGTGCAATTGTGGGATTAGTAGATACAGGCCACATTTTCATGTTTGTGAATGGTTGAAAAACATTGTCATAAGTCCTCAAGTAAGTCCCCTTACTATAGCGGTTGTCAATGTAGTCAAGAAGATCATATATCTTAAAGTAAATTGTAGCCACAACATGTGTACATGGTATGCCCTTTAACTACGATGCCCTACAACTACAAGTCCACCTGCCAAGATCCACAATGTGTAGACATAGTCCTTCTCTCACTTAAAACCCATCAACTCCATTGAATTCAATATTACAATTCATTAACTATCAATATTCTCATCTAGTACCTTCAAAGCCATTGGAGAGAAATTGCACTTCCAAATATTTGTTAACTCTCTTAACTTAGCTATTCTTGTCATCATCTTCACTCGTATAGTGATAATTGTCTTTTACCTTGTTGCCAAGATCCATGCATTAAAGCACTCAGACATGTTGTTGTCTACAGAGTCACATTTAACTTTAGTAATAAAGTAAATTTTACACCAGTACTCTATGTTGTAGTACATTAAATCATCCATCATTCTTTCTGTTCCAAGCAACTTCATCTTCCCCATATTTTTCCTCAATTGAGATTCAAATGTACTCTTGGGAATCAACCAAACCTGTTGTCTTCTTTGAAGACCTCTTCAATCCTTAGTTCAGTTAGCTAAGATGTTCCTAGCACACTTTCTATGTTCAGCAACAGGTAAAATATCTTGAATTGCTGCAAACAATCCCTGTAGTAAATGTAGGTAGTTATGTTAAAATAATAAATACAACATGAAAAATAATAAATACAAATACAAAATACAAGAGTATACATACCTTTTGCATATCTGTAATCAAGGTGAGATCTAACACCATCTCCTAGTCTTAGATCATCCTTTAACAGTTTGACAAATCATGTCTATGTATTTTTATTTTCTTACTCTACTACTACCCAAGCAAGTGGCATAATCTGGTTATTATCATCTTTGGCCACAACAACTAACAACTGTCCTCTATAAACTCCTTTAAGAAAATAACCATCTAAACCTATGTACCTCCTACAAGTTAAGAATGCCTTCTTCAATGCATTAAAACAAATGTAAAAGCTCTGAAATATTGGCCTACCAAGTGCATCAGGTTCACCAAGTTTAACTACACAAGTACTCCCTGAATTGGTCCTCAACAGTTCATCTTTGTAATTAAGAATTCTGCCAAATTCCACAATATGATCACCTATGATATCTTTCAGCACTTTAGATCTTTCCCTTTTAACAGTAGTCTTGCCAACATGAATTTTAAACTTTTTTCCAATTAACTCTTGCAACTTGAAAACTCTTATGTTTGGCTGCTCAATAATTCTTTTTCTAAGGGTAGAAGATATAAACCTTGCATTACACAAATAATTTCTTGTTGTGCTATTACAAGTATGCTTTGGATTGTATGTCTTTATCATGAAATCATTTGTTATGTTGTCAAGATATGCATAAAAAAGCCATGGACAACCATCCTTGCACCTAACTCTAACTCTTTTTGGCTCATTCACCCACTTCTCTATACGAACTCTTTTTTGGACAATATATTTAGTTACAACTATTCTAAATTTATTCACATCTGCAAAGACCATACCCAACTGCCACACAATTTTCTTTGCAGTAGGATCATGAGTAATTTTATGCTTTCTTGCCTTCCTTCTTCTAGATAAATTTACACTTCTTGATTTTACTCTACTAAATTAAACATCTTCATCACTAAATATGCTCCGTCTATTTCAAAACTATCAGCATCAGAACTTGCATAATAAGGTTCATCACCTCTTAACCTTCCTTCAACACTTATTTTACCTGTTGAGTTTCATCAAATCCTAATCTAGTCCAACTTCACCTACTTCTACCTCTTCAGTATCAACTGGTGCTCTCTCACTTCTTTTTCTTCTTTGAAAAATTCTCTTTTTATCCCTCAACTCCTTAATCTCCTCATGTTCATCACTACTATAATCCTTCTCATAATCTCCAAATAATCCACATTCATACTCAACACTATCTTCTATGAAATCAGAACCCTCTTCTTCTATGAAATCAGATTTAACTAGACCTAAACTTATATCATCTACATCTTCAGTAGTAGGATCTGCAGTAGTGACAGGTTTTCTGGTAGAATACTGTCTAGTAGTAGAAGTTGTAGTGGAAGGAGTTGTGGTAGGATAAGATGTAGTATCAAATATAGCAGTGATAGTGGGAGGAGTTGTGGTAGAATGAGATCTAGTATCAAATGCAGCAGTGGTAGTGGAAGGAGTTGTGGTAGGATTAGATCTAGTATCAAAAGCAGCAGTGGGAGGAGTTGAGCTAGAATGAGATGTAGTATTAAAGGCAACAATTACAGTAAAAGGGTCTTCACCTACGCTGTTGTTTGGACCAACACTTTGTTCATTTACTTTACTTAAAGCTAAACCAAATTCCTCCACATCCCCATGACTAGCATTTTCTAATAACATGGGGCTCATATCTGCTTCATCAATCAAGTGCTTAACATATACCTCCACAATATCTCCATCTTCCAAAGAATAACACAAGTCTAAAATATCCATATCATCCTCAATATTTTCCAAAATGCCACTGTTAGGTGGTTTAATACTAAATGTGCAAGTTGTGGTATATCCTAATTCTTTAATGTAGCCTCTCAATTCAAAATAGGACATCCTATAACTTGTCCACCATTATACACTGGTTGTCCACTACTTAAATCTAACACCCCACCATGATACCATCTTAAAGCAACCGAAGTAAACCCACTCATCTTCTACCTGATTAGAATAAAATACGCACATACAATATGAATATAAACTGAACAGAGGTAATATTAGAGAAAATGGCCATAAGAAAGGAAATTAAATCCATGATACTAAGAGCCCGTTTGGATTGACTTAAAAAAAGTAACTTTTATGTATGAAGTGCTTTTAGAACTTTGAAGTGTTGAAAGTTATTTTTATAAATAAGCAATTGAGTGTTTGGATAAAAGTGCTTATGATGTGAATTTTAGGGTTAAAAGAATAAAAAAAAGTAGTTTGGGAATTTAGTTAAAATACAAGGGATATAAAAGTAATTTCAATGATCAAAGAAAATGACTTTAAGCACTTTGGAAAAAAAAAGTTAGGAATCCTAACTTTTCATTTTTGACTGACTTTAAGAACTTTATGGCTTAAAGTCAGCATTAGGCAAACACGTCCAAAATCTAAAAAGGGGCTTTAGGTTGATTTTGACCAACTTAAAGCCAATCCAAACGGGCTCTAAAACACACATACTGCTGCACACAATTTTATTCTTTATTTTTTGACTTACTAGTAACATTAATCCCTAATCAAACAATGAACTAAATAAGAGATCTTAACTAAATGACCTTCAATTAGTAATGATACTAAGATACATATATTGTTGAACATAGTGTTGTTTCACATTTTTCAAATTAACAGTAAAAATAAAAAACCCTAATCAAACACTACCATTTGAACTAAAATGAAACACCTCAAAAAAATTGTAATGACCCGTTAGGTAATTTTGAGAACGAGTCCTCCTCCTTTCATAGAAGACCCTTTTCGTAAATTTGAGTTGAAAAATTTGGACCTTTCGGTAACTTTGATTAATTAGTTGAGGATAATTTTAGAGAATTAATTTAACTGATGGGCTAAAGTATTAATTTATTTAATACTTATACCAATTTTCTTATATTTAATAAAATATGTTAGTAGGGTTTGTCACTTTTAGTAGATGATTAATTTAGAAAATAAAAAGAAGAAAATAAATAATAATAAAAGAAAAATAAATAATATATATATATATATATAAATAAATAATATATATATATATATATATAAATAATATATATATATATATATATATATATATAAAATCTAATGTCATTAAGCCATCAGATGAGCGGCGGCATAAACAAGAAAAAAACCCCCGCAGAAACTAAAAAAAATACGGAGGAAGAAAGAAAAGAAAGGGGAAAAGAAAAATAAAGGAGAAGAGAAAAATAGGGATTTTCATTCCAAAGCGTCAAGGTAATTATTCTCATCCTTTTCATTAAATTTTAATGTGATTATGAACATATTTTTAGGGTATATCGGTAGAGAAATAACACTGAAATAAGAAAATATGATCCTAGGATTTTTCACATAAAATCTTGATTTGGGGGTCGAATAACGATCTGTTTTAGCTGAAATTTGACATGTAAGTTTATTTTATCATGAGTAAAAATAATCGGAAAGAAAATTTTAGATTTAACTTCAATGATTCGGGATGACTTTTTGACCTAATTTTTGATCCGAAAATAAATATAGCAATATGGGTGTCATTGAATTCGTATTCTTATGAAAATTATGTATTTGAACAGATTTTGATCATTCGAAAGCGTTACAAAAGGTTCAAGTTTTAAAGTGATTATTCAATTTAATTGAAGTTTAACCCTAGTTTTGAAATTCAGAAAATATGGGAGTTGACATGTTAAGTGGCATCAAGATTAGGAATGTGTTTATAGATTTGCTTAAATTTTTGGGTATAGGCTAGACATATGGTAATAAGGGTGCTGTTAGTTTCGAAAATCTTATTGTGATTATTTATTTAACTAGATTATGTTGATTTGGAGGCCCAACGAAAAGGGAAGGCTTAAGTTCCAGAGTGATTGCTTGATTAATTAAGGCAAGTGAATTTCTAAACCTCAGTTTAAACTTGTAGATGTTTGTATTTCCGTGTTATATGTACTAGGGAGTAATGAGAATTAGACTGGGTTATTGACTATATGATTGGCCTTAAAAATGGAGATGAGGGGTATAATATTGTAATATCCCCTAAAAACGTTGTATACGATGTTTCAATTTTTGCCTAAACATGATACAGCCTCTGTATTTTGGTCATAACTTTTCATAGAAATATCCAAATTGAGTGATTCAAATTTTTGAGTAACCACAATATCATTACCTACAACTTTTATGAAGACCATATTTTAAGATTCGGAGGTTAAGTAGGTCAAATAAATTAATCTTTGTAAGGTAGGATGCTGTTACGGAAATGAGTATTTATAGACGAAAAATCATATCTCACTGTAGATTTATCCAAATTAGTTGATTCTTGAACGATATGAAACTAGACTTCCATATCTACAATTCTTATGAAGACACCAAATCCTAATAAGAAATTTATCTTATTCAAACGCAGCTCCCAAAAAGAGTATTCTGTCAAAGATAACTCATTTCACCTACCATAGAAAGATCTAGATACATTTGACATCACTCATGACATAAATTGTCCTCCATTTAACATCATCCATGACATCAATATATTCCACTAAATTTTCAGATTTTTATTTATAATTATTTTATTTATTGTTAGGTCCTCTTTTCCACCTATAAATACCCACCTTATTTCCTCATTTTATTCATCAAGCTTTCTCAAGCAAATCTTCTCTCTATACACTTCTTTACACATTCTCAAATATAGTTTTAGTTCTTAGTAGTGAAGAAATACTATTCCGGTAATTCATATATTCCGGGTAGTACACAAAACGTTCCGGCGAGGAGAGAAGCTAGGACTCAAGAGTGTTCATTAAGTCTTTCGGTACCAACTAAAGCTTCGGTCTCCAGGTATGTAAGGCTTCAATGAGAGTATTCCTTCCACTCTCATGTCTAAATTATTTTGATTATATGATAAATTATATTTATTTTCTTTAAGCTCTACTCTAAGTTATGTGGATGTTTATCCGTGGGTTCTTCCACCCATGTAGTCCAAAAACTCTTTCAATTAAGTCTCTTGATTTCAAGCAATATTTTCTTATGGTAATTCTTAATTTTACTTAATAGTATGAATCATGGTTAAACTAATGATTATTGTTCTATTTTGATGTAACATAATTTCATATGTATGAATTGATGGTTTACAAGTAATTCCTCTATTTATCTATTTAAAGATTCTTAAAACTCATGGTGGGTTGTTTAAAGCATAATTTTTAATTAATGAATTTCAAAGTATTTATGTATATTTATTTACATACATATTTGCAAGTTGAAGTGATTTGAACCCACCTAGTTTTACTATGTTTTTAATAAAGTTTGACTTGAAAGCTTTGACTCCAAATAAATATTTATGAAAGCAATATCTATGATCAAAAGGGAGTCTTATGAAATGAAAGAATGATGAAATGATGTGAATGATGGATTCTTTATGCAATAAGGACAATTCTTGCATATTTGAATTATCAAATGTTTTAATGAGCTATTCTACCGAATATGATATTTGAATTCTCAAGTTATATGCTATGAATATTTTGAAGTATTAAACTATTCCGTGGGATTGACTTAGCACCGAATGAGGCATTGAGGTGGGATTCGGTAAGGGAATCCTAGTAGCAACCCCTTGTCTCATTAACTATGTGCCAACATAGGAGCCCTTGTAGGCTTAGGCTAATGGATCCATAAATAGCCCTTAAAGTTAAAGTTAAAGAAATGAATGAAGTTGACGGAGTTCTACCTGGCAAGTAGTCTCCCCGGCCAACGTAGGGGGTTATGTTGGATTCCATATAATAGCTCGCATGGTGTTAAATGTCGGTTATGGTTAATTTCCCACAAAATGAATATTTTAAATGATATATATATGATTTATTATGCATACATTAAATTATGTTCCATATTACATAAATGTTTTAATGTTTTCTCAATGTTCATGCATCCTTACATACTTAGTACATTCAAAGTACTAACGCATACTCTTTTGCCTACATGATATCACCATGTAGGGATCAGTGCTCCTCCTCATTCTCCTCCACGTGGCTAGTTGATATTCCATTGAAGACTACTTTTGGTGAAGGCTGACTTGTCTCGGTGGGTTGAGATGAGTGCCATCACACCCGGATTTGAGTCATGATAAAAATAACCTTCAGTTAGTAAAAAACTCACTTTTAGTCTCCTTTCAAGCAGATATTTCCAACCAAACTTTGATCATTAAATTAAAGAAGAATGGGGTGAATTTGGAGATAATGGAAGAAGAAAGAGGAAAAGGTAAGATAGAATGAAAGACGCATTCCTAAAATCGCCTCTAAAGTTGTGGTCGTGGGTTCCAGTCAATAATACGTGGACAACGCGTGTTTGCAAATATTTTTATAAATCTGATATATATGGACACTTCAGCGTAGAAGGGTTAAATAATATATATGAAAAAAGGTTCAGCGGAGTCATATGACCTCCGTAAAGAATGAGTGTGTAATTGAAAATTCGGTTATAGCTTGGGGGGCATTTGGCCATTTTCTCAAAAATAAAATAAAAATAATATACAATTAAAAAATAAAATAAAAATACTTCATTCTTTTATACAACCCACCCCTCCATCCGCGCACTCCCATTCAGCCCCTACCTTTACTTTCTAGTTCACAACCCCCCTCCCCCTCGACTCCCCAAAGATCTACCTTCTTCTTAACACCCCACTCCCAATGCCAACGCCAAACCCCATAGCATCGCCCCAAAGTTCTTTTTCTTCTCCCCACAACCCTTCCCCCACCACCTTCTTCTTCTTCTTCACAACCCCACCCTCACCACCTTCCTCCTCCTTCTCCACAATTCCCTCTTTCTCTCTATATTCTCATTATTCTTTTCTTTTTATTTTTACCATTTTTGGTTTCTTAATTTTGATAGATGTTTTCTTTCAAAAATAAAGTTACAAAATAATGGTTATGGAAGAAATAAAGTTGTTAATAATAATAATAGTAATGACTAACAATAACAATCAAAATAATAAATTGGAAAAAATTGAGTGTAAGTGGAACTAATTTGAGAAGTAATTGGATGAAATTTGGTGGAAAGATGATGGTGATGATTTTTCTTTTTGAAAGGCAATTCGTGCAAATTAATAATGGCCAATAATAACAACCAAAACAACCAAAATAACCAATTTGGATGAATTAGAGTGTAAATGGAACTAATTTGTGAAGAAATTAGATGATGTTTGGAGGAAGATGATGGTGGTGGTGGTGGGTGTGGATTAAAGATGGCGGTGATTTTTTTTATTTTCTCAAATCTTTCTAATAAGGAGACTCCGTACCCATGAGACTTGAACACACAACCTCTAGTTAAGGATGAAGAATTACTTATCACTCCACCAGAATCTTAATTTGTTACTTTATTACAATTAAATTTGATAATTCCAATTAATAGTTTGACAAAATAAAATTAATCTATTGATCCCATTTTCGAGATGGGCCTTCCTTAAAGGACCTGAATGAGGACAAGTCCTTCAGAGAGAAAAATAAATTACTTAATTAGATAAACATATCGAGTATAACTATTCAACAACACGATAGTTTAAAAAAATTACACAACCATATGATACCTTCACAAGTTCTCTCACTTTCCTCTTTACTCTTTTCTTCCCTCTAACTCTCTTACCAAATCTCCCTCTCCCTCTCCTTATCACGTTCCGAGAGGGTATCCTAGGTGTGGCCGGCACTCAAAAACCATCACTAGCCTCCGAGAGAACCACTTGGTTTCATCACTCATTCGTTCATTAGCGGAAGACTTAAGTGAAAATAAGAATATTTATGTGGGCTCGCCATCATCAACATCAAAGGAAACAAATAATCTTTAGGAAAAGTAATTTCCAAAGGAGAACTACTCCAATTTCATAATCAAACTCTATCTACGAAGCCTCTAGCACTATCAGACGGTGCCAATGACATGTACATGGCTACCTCAAAATAAATATAATACTTAATACTAATAAAAGGATAAAAAGTTCCTCCGAATACAAGAAGGACTCATCAAATAGCTGAAAAGAAAGTAAGGACAGATATCAAGAAACTCCTCTTTGGAAGACTCAGCTCAGAATTCAACATCATCTCAATATCAATATATAATGCAAGTTTAAAAATAATAATAACCAATTCTTAGTCAGTTGGGAGTTTCTTTAATCGACAACCATCACTTATGAGCTAGTGATGATACAACGAAGCAATTTCGTTGCCACATCCATCTAATACCTTGACAGGATAAAGGGCATCACCATCTTGGATCCAATCATCAAAGTCCTATTTTTGGGACTTAAGAGGCATAGCCTCCATCCTACGCCGGCTACATAGTTCTGAGGTTTGAGTCAATTAAACTCTTTTCTAACTCGGTGCTCAATACTACTCCCAAAACATGTGCTCATATCAACCTCATCATCTAGTCTCATTGGACTTTAATTTAAAACATCAAACTCATCTCAATGCATAATCATCATCATTACCTCTTCATCAAATCATTACACTTAAAAACATCTTACTTAAAAATCATTTAACCCAAAGAATCAAATTCATTTAAACTCATTGCTTTTGCTCTTTCAAAACTTAATAAAATACATATATAATATTAATTTAAATCACTCTTTTTGTTAATGCATATTAAAAGCCAACATTTTACTCAAAACACGCGTAAAAATATTAATGAACATCAAATCAACTAGATTTCATGAGAAATTAGCCACGAAGAAGAATTAACTTATTAGAATTCAAGAATTAGGGTAAAACTCAACTATAACTCAATTATGATGCATTTAAATATTGGACGCATGGACGAACTCAATCCAATGCTATGAATAACCTTACATACCTAGAATATGAAGCTTTACTCTGAATTGAAGAACTCAATGAACACTCTTGAACCTAGCTTTTTCTCTTCGCCAGAACATTTTGTGTATTCATCGGAGTATAAAAATCACCGAAATAGTATTTCCACATTACTAAAAACTAAAACTATATTTGAGAATGAGTAAAGAAGTGTATAAAGAGAAGAGTTGCTTTAGAAAGCTTGATGAATAAAATAAAAAATAAGGTTGGTATTTATAGGTATAGAGGAGGGACCTAATAATAAATAAAAATAATTACCTAGGGCGATCTTGAAATTTCAATGAAGGATTGTGATGTCATGAGTGATGTCAAATGGAAGACTTGTGATGTCATAGGTGATGTAAAATGGATCTAGATCTTTTCATGGTTGGTGAGATGAACCTTCGTTTAACAGAATACCCTTTTTTGGAGCTGCGTTTGAACAAGATACTTCTCATTAGGATTTGGTGTTCATATGAATTGTAGCTATAGAAGTCTACTTTCATGTCGTTCAAGAATCATCGAATTTGGAGCATCCTATAGTGAGATATGATTTACTTCTATAAATACTTCATTTCGTTACAGTACCATATCTTACAAAGATTAATTTATTTGACCTACTTAGCCTCCTAATCATAAGATATGGTCTTCATAAAAGTTGTAGGTAATGATGTTGCGGTTATTAAAAAAATTTAATTACCTAATTTGGACCATCATATGAAGAGTTATCCCAAAAATATAGAAGCAATATAATTTTCATCAAGAATTGAAACACCACATACATTATTTTAGGGGGTGTTACAATATCTCTCCCTTGGGATCATTCATCCTCGAATGAAGATGAAACTAGGATACATCAAGAAAGAATATCATTAAGACATCAATTTCTCAGAAACTCTGATACTCAAATGCTCAAGCAACACATACTCAAATAGTCAATGACTCAAATTCAAGAATAGACATCGACTCAAAGGTAGAAGTAAGGAATATTACCTTGAACATCATCATTAGAAGGCATGAATAAATAAAGATATTTAGCCTTCATATCTTCTTTAGTTTCTCATGTAGCCTCTTCAACAAATTGATTTCGCCATAGGACTTTGACAGATGCCGCTTCTTTAGTTCTTAATTTGCGAACCTAACGATCAAGAATCTGAACTGAAATCTCTTCATAACTTAAACTCTCTTTTACCAAAATGCTCTAAGTTGGGACAACAAGTGAAGGATCTCCCAAACACTTCTTAAGCATAGATATGTGAAACACGGGATGAATAGCTGCTAACTGTGGGGGAAACTCTAATTCATAGGCTACGTTACTAACCCTTTTCACAATTTGATAAGGTGTAATGTAGAGGAGAGTAATCTTTCCTTTCTTTCAAAATCTCATCACACCATTCACGGGTGAAACTTTTAAATATACCCGATCATATACTTCGAACTCCAAATCTCTCCTCCTAACATTGGTGTAGGATTTTTGGTGACTCTAAGCAGTCCTCAACCTCTCTTGGATGGTTTTTACCTTTTTAATAGCTTGGTGAACCAAGTTTGGTCCAATCAACTCAGCTTCACCAACTTTAAACCAAACAAGTGGTGATCTACATCTTCTCTCATACAAAGCATCATAAGGAGCCATTTTAATACTCGAATGGAAACTATTATTTTATGCAAACTCAATAAGATCTAAATTATCATCCTAATTACCTTTGAAATTGATAAAACAGGATCTCAACATATCCTCCAAAGTCTGTATCGTATGCTCTACCTGGACGTCTGTCTGCGGATGAAAAATAGTACTAAGGTTCACTCTTATGCCCAAACCCTTCTGAAAGGAATTCCAAAACTGAGCAGTGAATTGAACTCCCCTATCTGAGATGATAGACAAAGGAACTCCATGTATTTTAACAATATCTCTAAGATGTAGTCTAGTATAATCCTCTATGGTGTCCGTAGTCTTAACTGACAAGAAATTTGTCAATTTGGTCATTCTATCCACAATCACCCAAATAGAATCATATTATTTGCGGGTTCGCGGTAAACATATAATGAAGTCCATGTTGATCATCTCCCACTTCTATTCTGGGATCTCTATATTCTGAGCCACTCCACAAGGTCTTTGGTGCTCAACTTTAGCTTGTTGATATTTTGAACACTTGGACACAAACTCTGTTATATCTCTCTTCATTCCAATCCACTAGTATACTTCTCTCAAGTCATGGTACATCTTTGTCAAACCTGGATGGATGGAATACCTAGAATTATAGGCTTCTTCTATGATTCTCTCTCGAATGCCATCAACACTTGGAACACATAATATCCCTTGATATCTCAACACTCCATCTCTCTCTTTGGAAAAAGCCATTACCTTCTGCTTATGATCCTCATCTTTCAGTTGAAGGAGAATAGGGTCCTGATCTTGCTTTTCTTTCACCTCTGCAACTAGAGATGATTCAGCTCTATTCCAGACTATTGTACCACCCTTAGTAGTATCAATAAGTTGAACTCCTAAAACACATAAGTCTATGCACTTCCTTTGCCAGCTCCTTCTTTTCCTCTTACACATGGGTCGTACTCCTCATGAATAACCTGCTAAGAGCATCAGCAACTACTTTTGCTTTACCTAGATGGTAGAGAATTCTCATGTCATAATCCTTGAGAAACTCTAGCCATTCCTTTGCCTCAAGTTCAACTCCTTCTGATTAAATACATACGACAAGCTCTTGTGGTCCATGAATGTATCCATATGTACACCATAAAGATAGTGACACCGGATCTTAAGAGCAAATACCACAGCTGCCAACTCAAGGTCATGAGTAGGGTAGTTCCTCTCATGGGTCTTAAACTGTTTGGAGGCATAGGCAATGACCTTTACCTTTCTGCATCAACAGACATCCCAACCCAACTCTGGAAGTATCACAATAGATTACAAAACCACCCGTTCCCTCGAGTAGAGACAACACTAGAGCAATAGTCAATCTAGCTTTCATGTGATGACCAAATTCCTTAGGTCATGATGACACCTACTATAACCCACCAGTAGGTAAGCCAACCCATCAATCCAGAACTTCAAGTAATGGGTTTGAGGGAAGAAACTAAACAAGAGTGGCGAATTATAAAGATAGGCAGAAAGAATAAGCAGAAGTACACCAAAACATGATATAAACAACTAAAGATCCCTCCCAAAACTTGGAAGTCACAAGTATAAAGCTACTACAAAATAAAAGATGAGTACAAGTCTCAAAAGTGGACTGGAAATATATACAACAACTGGCTAGTCTCAAAAGGCAAAAGATGGGCCATCCATACTAAAAGTTCAGGAGTCCTAGGGAGTCTATGAAGTCGTGTCTAGTAGAGTCTTGCTTATGGGTGTGTTGTGCACCACACTTATAATCAGGAGGCTATAAGACATTAAGAATTGTTTTGCTTCTTTCATACTCTAAATTCGTGCGATAGAGTTAAACTTTATAAAACTTCCTTTCTAATTCGTGCGTTTATACATTGTAGACAATGCCTCCTAAATATACTGCCAGCCATAGGAATACCGATAACACAGAGATTCCACAATTAGAAATACGCCCATTGAGGAATAGGGGCCGACCTGTAAGGTATGCTGAGGCACCTCAAGTGTCTACCACTCTGCCTACACCAACCTCGGAGGCAGATTTCGAGGAGCAATTTCCATGCTCACTCAATTAGTGGTTGCCCGCAATGGTACCCAGATTCGCCAACTCTTAGCTTTAGTTCCTAAGAGCCATCTGCTACCACAAGAATTAGAGATTATCTAAGAATGAATCTGCTGCTATTCACGGGTTCTAAGGTTGATGAAGACCCCTAGAATTTCATTGATGAGATGTAGAAGATCCTGAAAGTGATGCATGCTACGAAGATTGAGAGGGTTGAGTTGGTGTCTTATCATCTTAAAGATGTGGCAAACATCTGGTATAACCAATGGAAATAAGGTAGAGGTGAGGATGCTGGACCTGCTATGTGGGATGAATTTGAGAGAGCCTTTCTTGACCATTTCTTTCCCAGAGAATTGAGGGAAGCGAAAATGGAGGAGTTTGTGAATCTAAAACAAGAGGGTATGACTATTAAAGAGTACAGTCTGAGGTTCATCCAACTATCCAGATATGCTCCAGAGATGATCCCAGATGTGAGGTCGAAGATGAGGAAATTTGTCTCCGGATTAGGAAGACATGTGAAGAAGGAGTGCAAAACGGCATTGTTAATCTCCGACATAGATATTTCAAGATTAATGGTGTATGCTCAATAGGTGGAGGATGAGAAGAGGAAAGGCAGGGAGGAGCATCTGATCAAGAAGGCAAAATCAACGGGACATGAGAATGAATAGAGGCAGAACAAGGGCAATAGGTCATTCTTCCAAAAGAGGCCTTCCAACTCTGCCTCGTCTACCTCAAGTGCACCTATGCTGTATAGCAGGTATGATCGGTAGGAATAAAGTCACCAGAATGTCAGATCTCAGGGTTCTCAATCCTAGTCTAGCGTGGGTCAAGGTTCGAGGGGAAAACCACCATGCGGCAAGTGCGGTAAGCTCCACTTGGGAGAGTGCAAAGCGGAAAGGGTTGGTTGTTATAAGTGTGGCCAAGTGGGCCATTTTCAGAAGGAGTGTCCAATATGGGGAGACAAAGCCCAGTTTTCTACCACTGCACCACCAGCTAGAGGTAATCCGATGGGCACTACTTTAGGTACAAGTGGAGGTACAAACCATCTATATGCTATGGGCAGTCGCTAAGATCAGGAGAACTCTCCAAACGTCGTGATGGGTATGATTCAAGTCTCTTCTCTTTACTATTATGTTTTGATGGATCCAGGTACCACACTATCTTTTGTGACTCCTTACGTGGCTAGTAAATTTAATAAAATTCCTGAATGTCTTCTTGAGCCTTTTAGTATAGCTACTCCTATCGGTGATTCTATCTTAGCTGAGAGAGTCTATAGAGATTGCACTGTGTCAATCCATCATAGGGATACCGTAGCTAACTTAGTTGAGTTGGACATGGTTTATTTTGATGTGATCCTTGGCATAGACTGGCTCTATGTCTGTTATGCCTCTATTGATTGTAGGACTCAGACCGTCAAGTTTAAATTCTCGAATGAGGCTGTCATAAGTGGAAAGGTAGTCCTATCGTGCCTAAGGGTAAGTTTATTTCCTACCTTGGGGCCAGGAAGCTAATCTCAAAAGGGTATATCTACCACATTGTCTGACTGAAAGATGATAATATTGAGTCTCCATCCCTTGAGTCGGTTTCGATTGTCAATGAGTTTTCTGAAGTCTTTCCCGAAGATCTGCTTGGAGTCCCCCCTAATAGAGAGATCGACTTTGGGATTGATGTTCTTTCGGATACCCAACCTATTTCTAACTTCTATATAGAATGGCTCCTGCTTAGTTGAAAGAGTTGAAGGAACAGTTGAAGGACTTGTTAGATAAGGGATTCATTAGGCCGAGTGTCTCACCATGGGGTGCTCTCATCCTATTCGTGCGAAAGAAAGATGGGTCCCTTAGCATGTGTATTGACTACAGGCAACTAAACAAGGTCACCATAAAGAATAAATACCCTCTCCCTATAATAGATGATATGTTTGAACAACTTCAGAGTGCCACTTATTTCTCAAAGATAGACCTAAGATCGGGTTACCATCAGTTGAAGGTGAGGGAGTGTGACATCCCATGGACAGCGTTTCGGACCCGTTATGGCTATTTTGAGTTCTTGGTTATGTTCTTTAGGTTGACTAATGCCCCTGCAACTTTTATAGATCTCATGAATTGAGTATTTAAGCCATATCTTGATATGTTTGTGATTGTATTCATTGATGATATTTTGGTTTATTCCAAAAATGAGGAGGAGCACGCCTATCATCTTAGAGTCGTCTTGCAAACTTTAAAAGACCAGGTATTGTATGCAAAGTTCTCCAAATGTGAATTTTGGCTTGCATCAGTGGCTTTTCTAGGCCATATTATATCTAGAGATAGTATTCAGATTGATGTTCAGAAGATTGAGGCAGTGAAAAATTAGCCCAAGCCCACATCCCTAACAGATATAAGAAGCTTCTTGGGTTTGGCTGGCTATTATCGAAGGTTTGTAGAGGGATTATCATCCATATCATCACCATTGACCAAGATAACCCAAAAGAAGGTTAAGTTCCAATGGTTCGATGCTTGTGAGGAGAGTTTCCAGAAATTGAAGATCAAGCTAACCACTGCTCTTATTCTAACTTTGCCCGATAGAATAGAGGGTTTTGTGATCTATTGTGATGCATCTAGAGTTGGTTTGGGCTGTGTGTTGATGCAGAAGGGAAAGGTGATAGCCTATGCTTCAAGATAGCTTAAGATTCATGAGAGGAATTACCCAACTCATGACCTTGAGCTGGCAGCTGTGGTATTTTCTCTTAAAATTTGGCGCCACTACTTGTATGGAGTGCATATTGATATATTTACCGATCATAAGAGTTTACAATATGTCTTCAACCAGAAGGAACTCAACCTGAGACAAAAGAGATGGCTCAAGCTACTTAAAGACTATGATATGAGCATCCTCTACCATCCAGGTAAAGCTAACGTTGTTGCTGATGCTCTTAGCAGGTTGTCTATGGGTAGCACTGCCCATATAGAGGAGGGAAGGGAAGAATTGGCAAATGAGGTACATAGATTAGCTCAATTGGGAGTTCGTCTTAAAGAGAACAATGAAGGCAGAGTTAATATTCAGGATGGGTCTACATCCTCACTTGTGGCAGAGGTAAAGGAGAAACAAGACCAGGATCCCGTCTTTCTCTAGTTAAAGGAAGTTGTTCACAAACAAGAGGTGATGGTTTTTACCACAAGGGGAGACGGTATGTTGAGGTACCAAAATAGGTTGTGTGTACCAGATGTTGATGATGTTTGAGAGAGGATTATGGCCGAAGTGCATAGTTCCAGATACTCTATTCATCCTGGCTCTACAAAGATGTCTCATGACTTGAGAGAAGTTTATTGGTGGAGTGGAATGAAGAGAGATATCACGGAATTTGTTTCTAAGTACCCGAATTGCCAACAGGTTAAAGTTAAGCATCAAAGGCTATGTAGGTTAGCTCAAAACATAGAAATTCTAGAATGGAAGTGGGAGATGATCAATATGGACTTTATTACAGGTTTGCCGAGGTCCTGAAAACAACATGATTCGATTTGGGTGATTGTGGATAGAATGATGAAATCATCTCACTTCTTGGCAGTTAGGACTACTGACACCGCAGAAAATTATGCAAAATTATACATTCAAGAGATCGTCAGATTGTATGGGGTTCCTTTGTCTATCATCTCAGACTGAGGAGCCCAATTTACTTCCCAATTTTGGAGATCCTTTCAGAAAGGACTTGGTTTGAAGGTGAACCTTAGTACGACCTTTCACTCCCAGACAGATGTCCAAGCGGAGCGCACCATCCAGACGTTGGAGGATATGTTGAGGGCATGTGTACTTGACTTCAAAGGAAATTGGGATGATCACTTACCTCTCATAGAGTTTGCATATAATAATAGCTATCATGCAAGCATTCAAATGGCTCCCTATGAAGCCTTATATGGGATGAGGTGTAGATCACCAATTGGGTGGTTTAAAGTCGGTGAAGTTGAGTTTATTGGGCCTGATTTTGTTCACCAAGCTATGGAGAAGGTGCGAGTTATTCAAGTTGGGCTAAAGATAGCCTAAAACCGCTAAAACTCTTACACTGATGTGAGGAGAAGAGACTTAGAGTTTGAGGTGGATGATTGGGTGTACTTGAAAGTGTCTCCCATGAAGGGTGTCATGAGGTTTGGATGGAAGGGGAAGCTTAGTCCTCAGTACATTAGTCCTTACCAGATTGTGAGGCAGATCGGGAGCGTCGCTTATGAGTTGGAGTTACCCTTGGAGCTAGCCTCTATTCATCCGGTATTTCACGTTTTGATGTTGAAAAAGTGCTTAGGCGATCCCTCAATAGTAGTCCCCATTGATAGTATTGGAGTTAAGGATAGCTTGTCCTATGAAGAGGTTCCGGTCCAAATTTTTTATCGCCAAATTCAAAAATTGAGGAATAAGGAGATTGCCTCAGTCAATGTCTTATGGAGAAATCAATTGATTGAGGAATCCACATGGGAAGCGAAAGAAGATATGAAAGCTAAATATCCACATCTATTCGTGCCCATCGATGAGAATATTGAAGGTAATGTCCATTTTCTTAATTTGAATTCGTATGCGCATTTTGAGTTTGGATAGTAATTTATTTGAGAATATGATTGGTTGAATGACTGAACTCTGATTGTGATTTGTACCTCAAGTCCATCATTGGTTTACTCGTCATTCGAGGATGAATGATCCCAAGGAGGAGATAATGTAACACCCCCCAAAATTTCTCACTAAGATTCGGACCCTTCTTCGCGTACGTGTAGGATCGAACTCGACTATTGTGAAGCGTATGCATGAGTTAGGAAGAGTTCCAAGTAATTAAAGAGTGTTAGAGGTGATGTGGGGTCACAAAGGATCCCTAAGACCAAGCTAAGTCCAAAGAATTCATCTTGGCTAAGTTTTAGAATGAGTTCATATAAGGGGTCGACTTCTAACGACCATATGTTTTGAAATATGACGATCTGGGTGGCCAATGACCTATTAAATTAAAGGTCTTCGAGTTTTCCTTCCAACGCCGCCAAGATTGTAATTTTTGGAGTTCGAAGTCAAAAGTTATGACTATCCTAAGACGAACTAGTATTGCAGGAATTTCTGGCCTAGGTTGTAACTACAGGAAACCTGGGCTTGACGCCGCAGTGGCACGACGCGCCATTATAGCACCAGGAACCAGCCGCAGTAGTTTGGTCCTTGGCGAGGCACGCCACTATTGGATGTGCAGGGTTTTTTTAAGCCTATTTTCAAGAACCCAGAAAAACTTAGGCTTGGCGCTGTAAGGGCGCGATGCGCCACTATAGCGCCATAAAACAGCCTCAGTAGTTTGTTCCTTGGCGCGACACACCACTATCAGATATGCAGGTTTTAAGCCTATATTCGACTTGGCGCTGCAGTGGCGCGGCGCGCCACTATTGCGCCAGGAGTGTTTTAGCCCATTTTTCTAGATTTTTTGAGAAAGAGCAAATTGGACATTTCCCAAATTATATATACATTAGCCTTGGGACGTTTTGGACCATTATTTTCAGTCCATTCCTCTCTCTAAAAAGCCCTAGAAATCCCCTCTCTTCTCCTTCAAATCCATTTCCAACAAGGATTGCCTTCAAGAACTTCAAGAATTCAAGCCTTCCATTAAAGATCTAACATCAAGGTTTCTTCAAAGTCTTCACCAAGGTATGTAAGGCTACTCAAAGCATGGGTTAATTCCACCCATGTTTCCTACATCCTCTTGAGATTGATTGTTCTTAAGAATGGAGTTGGTTGATAGATTTATGTCCAACTAGGTCTTTTTCATCTATTATCCTAATTTTTATTATGTTGATGTTGTGGAGTCAAGAAAGTGATGTGCTACATGTTGGTATGAGTGATTGAGATGAGAGGTTGAACATTTTTCGTTGATCTTTTTTAACTATGTTGACTATGCTAAATATGTTAATTTTCTTAAATATGTTGCTCACCTTAAATTATTGATTTAGAATCTTGGAGTTGTGATGAGTCTCAAAGGATGTGTTAAATGAATAGAGGAACGATTGGATAGGTTTGTATATTGTTACAAATGCATATTTAACTACTCTTGAAAGATACGATTGAGATTGATAGAATAGTATGATTGGAAGAGGTTTGATTGTGATAGAATTGATGATTTGGCAAGGTTCCAAATGAGACTTGTCGATATAATTTGATTGAGTTGATTGGATAGAGTTTTATGAGCATTGAGTCTTAGGAGGAGTATCGAGCACCAAATTGGGTAAGAGTAAGTAATAACTCGAATCTAATAACTACGTCACCAAACATAGGAGGGGATTGAAACATTAAAGTCGGATGCTTCCCCAAAATTATTGTCCTGGCATGATAGGACTTGGATGGATTTAATCCATGATTGGTTGATTCGTTTATACCCTGGCAAAGTATGAACGGACGTGGCAACAACATTGGTTTGTTGTACTATCACTGGCTCATAAGTGATGGTTGTCGGATAAGAGAAACTCCCATATAGGTCTTGATAGTATTCTGAGTCGGATTGGGTTGAATGGTATGTAATTGGTCCTGTCTAAACCATATTCATGTTTAGGCTTAGGACACTTGATTGAGTTGTTCTTCTTTCTGAGTTGAGATTCCGAGTTGGTTTGATTCTCTCTGATGTTGTTTCATTCGGCCATTTTACATACTCGTAAATTCCATGTACTAATGACATTTGGCCTACATCATTTTATGATGCAGAGACAGGTACTCGAGATTATCAATCGGTGCACCATTGAAGATCCACTTACTTCCAGCTAGTTTGTGAGTCCTCCCAATTTTCGGAGGATACTGAGACTTATCTTGCAGCTTTGATTTGTTTCCCTTATTTTAACTTTTGGTAGCCATGGACTTGTCATTGACACCTCCTAGATTGTTGATAGAGGCTTCATAGACTAGAGTGTGGAAATGTTGATTTGTTCATTTTGACTAGTTTTATTCTAGCTAATTATTGATTTGATAGTTGTTTGGCCTTTGGCCTTAGATTATGGATAGTAGTCCTATAATAGAGTCTTCCGCCGATAGAATGTGATTGAATGAAAGTGTGACTGGACCAAGTAGTTCGCTTGAAGGCCAGAAATGGCTTTTGAGTGTCGGCCACGTCTAGGGTACCCTCCCAAGGCGTGACACAACAATAATAAAAGGATAAAGAGTTCCTCCGAATACAAGTACTCACCAAATAGCTGGAAAGTAATGATCTTCAATGATGCGCCTGTTGAGGATCTCTAACACCTGTATCTTCATCATAAAATAATGTAGGTCGAATGACTTTAGTACATGGAATATATGAGTATGTAAAATGGCAAGAAAGTAAGGAAAGATATCAAGAAACTCCTCTTTGGAAAGACTCAGATCAGAACTCAACATCATCTCAACATCAATATGTAATGCAAAGTTTAAAAATAATAATAACCAATATTTACTCAGTTGAGAGTTTCTTTAACCGACAACCATCACTTATGATCTAATGATGATACAACGAAGCGATGTCGTTGCCACATCCATCCAATGCCTTGCCAGGGTAAAGGACATCACCATCTTGAATCCAATCATCAAAGTCCTCTTTTTGAGAGTTAAGAGGCATAGCCTCTATCCTACGCTGGCTACGTAGTTCTGGGGTTTGAATCAATTAAACTCTTACCCAACTCGTTGGTCTATACTATTCCCAAAATATGTGCTCATATTAACCTCATCATCATGTCTCATTGGACTTTAATTTAAAACATTAAACTCATCTCAATGCATCATCATCATCATCACCTCTTCATCAAATCATTATACTTCAAAACATCTTACTCAAAACATCATTTAACCCAAAGAATCAAATTCATTTAAACTCAATGTTTTTTCTCTTTCAAAACTCAATAAAATACATATATAATATTAATTCAAATCACTCTTTTTGTTAATTCATATTAAAAGCCAACATCTTTACTTAAAACACGTGTAAAAATATTTATGAACATCAAATCAATTAGGGTTCATAGGAAAGTAGCCACGAACAATAATTCCATAATATGAGAGATAAAAATAATAATAATTTCAATGCATAAATATATCTAACTCAATAGAAGAAGAATTAACACATTCAGAATTCAAGAATTAGGGTAAAACTGAACTATAATTCAATTACGATGCATTTAAATATTGAGCGCATTAACGAATTCAATCCTATGCTATGAATAGCCTTACATAATTGAAATCCAAGGCTTTATTTCTAATTGAAGAACTCAATGAACACTCTTGAACCCTTAGCCTTTTCTCATCGCCGGAGCATTTTGTGTACTATCCGAAGTATAAGAATCACCGGAATGGTATTTACACACTACTAAAAACTAAAACGATATTTGAGAACGAGTAATTAAGTGTATACAGAGAAGAGTTTCTTGAGAAAACTTGATGAATAAAATGAGGAAATAAGGTGGGTATTTATAGGTGTGGAGGAGGGATCTAACAATAAATAAAAATAATTACAAATGATGATCTTGAAATTTAAATGGAGGATTATGATGTCATGGGTGATGTCAAATGAAAGACTATTGATGTCATGGGTGATGTCAAATGGATCTAGATCTTTCCATAGTTGGTGAGATGAACCTTCATTTAACGGAATATCATTTTTTGGAACTGTGTTTGAATAAGATAACTTTCTCATTAGGATTTAGTGTCTCATATGAATTGTAGCTATAGAAGTCTACTTTTATGTCGTTCAAGAATCATCGAATTTGGAGCCTCCTACAATGAGATATGATTTACTTCTACAAACACTCCATTTCATTACAGCACTATGTCTTGCAAAAATTAATTTATTTGACCTACTTAGCCTTCGAATCGTAAGATATGGTCACAAAAGCTGTAGGTAATGATGTTGGGGTTATTCAAAAATTTGAATTACCTAATTTGGACCACCCTATGAAGAATTATTTCAAAAATACAGAAGTAGTATCATTTTCGTCAAGAAATAAAATACCACATACAACGTTTTTGGGGGTGTTACACTTCGTCCCTCTCTCTCTCTCTCAATCCCTCACTCTTTCCTTTAACACTTTCAATTTCCTATATGTTGCTCCTTCTATAGCCCTTTCTTGCACTTTCAGAACCAATCAATCAATGGATAAAAGTTAAGTGGGGGAGGTAGAAAATGTTATTATAAATATAAAAAGGGAAAAAACATAAATTTCCCCTGAAGTTGTATCGAAAAGTCAGTTATACACTTAAGCTATCATGACGATCTATTAAACAGCTAAACTATCTAAAAGTGAAACTATTATACACTTGAACGCATAACACCACTCTCATTGTATGTAGTATATTACACTTGCTGCCACGTGGCGCCACGTCAGAAATTATAATCTTTTATATATTTTTTCTTTTCTTTTTTATTAATTAATTTTTCTTTTATTAACTATATTTTATACTAATTAAATCCTAATGAATTATTAACAACCCATCCGATTTTTTATATTTATTTTCTTTTCTTTTCTTTATTATTTAACTTTTCTTTTATTAACTATATTTTAATCTAATTAAATCCTAATTAATTATTAACTACCCATCAATTATTAACCACTCATCTGAATTTTTATATTTCCTTTCTTTTATTTTCTTTATTAATTAAATTTTCTTTTATTAACTATATTTTATAGTAATTAAATCTCAATTAATTATTAACTACCCATCCGATTTTTTTATATTTTTATATTTTTTTCTTTATTAATTAACTTTTCTTTTATTAACTATATTTTATACTAATTAACTCCTAATTAATTATTGACCACCCGTACGACCTTCCCCCCAAACCCCAATCATCTTCTCCACCAAAATGGGGAGAAGAATTCTCTTCTTCTTAATATATTTTGAAAGAAACAAAACAAGATTCAAAATGGGGAGTAAATAGAGGTGGTGTAAAGAAAAAGAGGGTAGGTGGGTGTGAAGAAGAAATGACGTGGGAGGTGGGGTGATTTTTTTTTTTAAAAAAATTCTACTTTAATGGGTTTTGAAAGAAAAAAAAATGAAGAGTCAAAATGAGAGTAAATGGAGGTGGGTGTGAAGAAGAAGAGGGTAGGTGGGTGTGAAGAAGAAATAATGTGGGGGTGGAGTAATTTTTTTTTACTCTTACAGAATCTGACGCGCTGTTCCTTTTGTTTTGGCTACGTCAGTTGTAAGGGGGTAATAGTTTCACTTTTAGGTAGTTTAGGTGTGTAATAGATCGCCATGATAGTTTAAGTGTGTAACTGACTTTTCGGTATAACTTCAGAGGAGAATTTATGTCTTTCCCAATATAAAAACAAGATGAAACGACTGAATTCATTATCGGAGAGAAATTTAAAGGTATGATCATCACAATTACACCAGATACATATATCTATGCACAAATACATACATATGGATAACCGTATCTTTTTTTATAAGTATGTATCTATTCACATATTCACTAGATATAATAGTAAATATTTGATATTAACTTATTTGATGGATGTATTAGTGCATAAATTATATCACATACATGTATCTTTGATATCAGATTCAGTGTGTCTATCACTACTAAAAAACTGTTAAAAATTATGGAAAAAGAGAATGTCTGTGTCATTTTTTGGTTAAAATCGACAAAAAAATGATTCATTCACTTTCGCTATTTTTTTTCCTCGACGCTTTTCAAAAGTGAAGGAAAACGTCGCCACAAAATGACGGACTGCATCATTTTGTTATTTATTTTTTTAATTTTTTTTGGAATAAGTGACGTCGTCCGTTGTTTTTCATATTTTTTTAAAAATTTATTAGAGAAGAGGCGCTATCCAACGATGAACAAAACAACAGAAAAAGCAACGCAATCAGTCACTTTTCTGGAAATATTTTATAAAAAAAATGTATAAAAATGATGGACAAAAGAACCATATCCATCGCTTTTCTGTAATTCTTTTTGACAACAGAAACTAGCAATTTCTTCTGTCCACCTGCAAATTCTATTCAGTTTAGCCCATCATAACAAATCAAAAAAGAAACTTAATACACACTATATATAATACCAAACTTAATTAAACATTTTAAAACACTAAAATTGTAATTTAAAGGCTTATAAAATCTTTTAAAATTAGTACTACAAATATAGAATGTTCACTAATGGAATGCTAGCTAAGGGGTGGATTTTATTTATTTATCATAACTATCGGTAGGAGTGAGCCCTCTTGAAGAATGGAACACAATAGGCTGATGAGCGAGGTTGAGAACTTGTTCTTTAATTTGCTCGATGATTTTGTTCATGCTCTTTTGTTCAGCAACTCGTTTTGCCTCGGATGCTGCAATGCACATGTATGTTGTTTGATTTACTATGATGTAGCAGCTATCTGATTACTGTCAACTGCCTCAACTTGGCTTGATGATACAATACATTTTAGACCTGATTGGAATCATTTTACATCGTTCTGAGAGCCCATTCATTAGTTTTTCCCTTATGTGTACCCCTACCACTTTTTCTTTCCACATTTGAGTGTATTCTTCAGGCTTGAGCTGACATGATCGCTCATCTCAAGCATGTACAACTCATACTCTCTCTGCATATTAAAAATAGTAGTTAGCATCAAAATATATACATAATTTACATATGCACTATTTATCTTAAAATTTGAAATTAAATAACTTACATAAGTTTGTTCGGCCCTTTCCTCCACCACTTATTCAGATCTTAATCATTAAACTTCTTATTCACATAGGTCCTCTTGAAAACCTCATTACAAAGGGGGGTGCGCCTCAATGCTTTTTTCAATAAATAAAAATATAATTTTTGACGATATTAATCAAATAATATCATCTTCCTCATAATTGTTCCAACCCTCTTTGCACCTCCATTGTGCAACGAGCCACCCCTAAGACTGTCTCTAATTTTTTTGACTTTTTCGGATAAAGCCTTGAATTCATTTATGGTCCAATACCGATACAACTCCTCAAAGACATTTGGCAAGAGCCAAGTTCTAGTATCTTCTTATCCCAAATTTTCTTTAGCCAACTAAATAGTCTCGTGTTGGACTTCCTCTCAAATGTAGTCGCAATGACCATATTATACTTCGCCTCTCAAGTACACATAGTCAGAAAAACAAAGTGAGTAGCATTAGATAACTAATAAATTAAAGTATACTAAAAATATTAAACTTATCTAAAAAAATTATACCTAATTACACAAATAGACCTTAAATTCATTAAACATCGCCTGACGTATCCTCTATGGGATCTCGAGCCAAGAATGATAAGGTTTTGAATAAAGTCTCCTAACACTCTCTTCTAGTGTCCTAACAACATCCTTCGAAGGATGCACTTGAAAAACACATAATAAATATGTCAGTTCATCAATAATTAATGTAGAAGAAATAAAAAAATAAACAAATAACAAATAACAAAACAAACTTAGGATGCTCCATCAGGCTCAATCATCACTCTACTTAGCCTGTCCCTCTGTCCGACCACTAGCTAAAGAGCATGCTTCTCCTCATCGGGTATAGAAATAGGTGAAGATGAAGGTACTGGTGATACTTTAGGATGTACATAGCGCTGAGTGAATGGAGGAGTACCAGCCATAGCAGGCGGCTCAGTACTGAATCTCTAGGTCTTATGCTAGATAGGTGAGGATATATAGTTGTGGGAGATAGAGTACCAGATGATAGCATAGTTATCGATAAGGGATATGGTCGAGGGTAAATCTTCGCAGGTAGGTAAGTGTGGTATAATAAAGGTAAAGACTGCAAAGAAGAAAAAGTGTCCGGTGCAGAAGAAAGATGTCCTGGGATATCCTCAGGATCTATAGGCCACGTAGACTTCTTATTTTTAGCTTACTAGACTGGCTAACCCAAAAATGATCACGAGATCTATAACCATCACCACTAGATGACATCTGTGTGCAAATTTACATTACAAAATATAAAAAATATAACCATTAAATAAAATTAGTATTTAGAAAAAAAATTAACTTACATACTAGCTATAGTCTATCATTCTCCCTTTTTTCCTCATCAGTTATTTCATTTCAAACATTCTCCCATTCTTCCTCATCATTAGTAGTTTTATTTTCATCGTCCCATTCATCCTTTCTGGATGATTCATTTTACTCATCTATTTCTTTTTCAACATTTGTCATTATCTCATCATTAGAAAATTCTTTTAATATGTGTTGAGGATGTTCTAGAGTGATTTTTAATTCAACATCAACTTGTTGATGAACCACTGCTATGTCATTTTGATATGCCACATTTAACACATCGTCAATTTCAATCTTACAATAGGCTTTGTATTTATAACAACCCACCAGTTGGCCTTAGGATATAGAGCGTAATACACTTACTTAGCATTTTGTGAAATGATAAAAGGATTATAACTTCCGTATCGTTTGGTGTGTTTAAACTCAATTATATTATGTTGTTGGTCCATCCTTGTACCTCTGTATGATGATTCAAACCACTTAATCAAAATAATACTATATTATTTAAGGCCAACTTTAATACCTTATTTCAATAATTTCATGAATGACATCATAATATTTAATAGTTTGGTCATTACCTTCGACATCAACTTGAGAGCACACAACATTGTTATTAGTTTTCTTATATCTTGAAACTTCTTCAGTTTGAAACTTAAAATCATTCACACAAGACTTATTCTTGTTTGAATTTGAGATTCAGGTCCAAGTGTAACTTCTCTCACTAATTTCAAATGTTTCACATTTGAGTATTCATTATAAAACCTACATATTGTTATTCAAAAATGTACAATTTAATATAAATGAATACATTATATAATTATTGAAACAGTATATAAACTTTCACACTAACATATTCTTAGCCATTTAGAAAACCTCATATATATGGCTTTATAACCCTACGTGTTTACGAATAAGCTAATGATTGTACATTGAGATTTTGTGTTAGTTAATAATTATTTAGCATATAATTTGATAACATAAGTTAATAATTACTTAAGATATGGATGAATCACTGGACAATTAACCAAAATATGTCTCACAATTGATTGTCTTTCCATACTAGTGAAACCTCGCCTTTTACACTTTTAGATATTCGATTACTTTGATTAAAAATTGATATCGATGGAAACTTAGGATCACTATCACCTTCATCATTGCGATTGGACCTATTTATCTTACATGGCACTTCCTTGTCAAAGTAATAAGAATAAAAGTCACCAATTTTTCTGGCAATATGACCTTGAACAACTTATCCTTCGATTTTTTCCCTTTACTTAATTGTTTATTTGCATCTGTCAATTTTTCTGTATGTAAATATCTATATATTCTAGCTACTAATAGTATATATAAGAAAAAAGAACTTAAAAACATTACCTCTCAAATAGATACTTCCATATCCTATTTGGTATCTAAAAGTGATAAGAATTAAATTTTTTATGAATACATGACAATCATGACTTTTTCTAGCTATAAACTTTCCTTTATTCATATTTTTCCGCTTTTTTAAATTCAAAACATAGACCTGCGACATCCTAAAACTTTTAACCCATTCAGAAATTTCATGTTTCTCATCAATGTGAATGAAAAATTGTCTTTGGGATTAACCATTTCTTATGCTTCTATTGAGCCGAGGGTCTTTCGAAAACAGCCGTCCTACATTGGTAGGAGTCAAATCTGCGTACACTTTACCCTCCCCAGACCCCACGATGTGGGATTTCACTAGGTTGTTGTTGTTATTGTTGTATTCTTACAACCACAATTCGTTTCTCCTACAATATTTCTTTATGTTCATTCTAACTTTTGGATTGTATTTTATCTTGCCCTTAACATCCATCACTGTGTTAAATAAATTGTCAAAATAATTTTTTTCAATATGCATCATGTCAAGATTATGTCCTAAGAAATTATCTTTCCAATACGGTAACTCCCAAAATATGCTCTTGGTCCAATTATGTTCAACAGTATATCCGGTAAGTCTAGAAAGAGAAGCTTCTATAAGTTTAGGAAATTGACAAAAATTCTCCCTAATTTGATGTCATGTGAGTAATGGAGGAAGGGGGCGGTCATTTTCAATCTTATTTTTCCTAGATGCATTTTTCATTTTTTAAAACTTGTGATCCATTAGCAAGAACTGACAATGACAATCAAATTATGTATTTTTTCGGTCATGCTTTAAAGTGAATGCCTTATTATTTTCCATGCAATGCAGAGAAGCTAGCTTTCTAGTTGTCATCCAATCAGACAACATTTGATACATAGAAAAAGCATGCATAGTAAAATTCTGCTTATTTGATATATCATTAGTCACTACGCCCTCATACCACAATTATTTTAGCTCATCTATCAATAGTTATAGATAGACATCAATCAAATGTTTTGGATTATGGGGACCTAGAATAACAAAACTTAGAAAAATCTAGGGACTTGACATGCACATTTCAGGAGGAAGACTATATGGAATAAGAAATACAGGCCAACAGTAATAAGGTGAGGAAGAATTAGAGAATGGTGTGAAGCCATCTGCACACAATCTCAATCTAACATTTCTTGGTTCACTAGCAAAATCAGGATATATGTTATCAAACTATTTCCATACTTCTCTATCAGATAGATAATACAAGACACCCAATGACCTTCTATTTTCACGATGCCATGACATATGTGGGAAAGACCTCATTGCTGCGTGCGACCTCTTTAAATTAGGAATAAGATGTAAATAATGCATCACCTTAACTACAATCATCTTTCCACCAGGAGTCTGCTTATAACGAGCATGTCCATAAAACTTATAATTTTCTAATTCACTATCAGTCTTATAAAACAACGTGTAACCATTAATACAACAATAAATTCTATCATATGACAATCCTAACTTGGAAATAGATCTCTTTGCTTGATAGAAGTTCTTAGGTATGTTAAACTTTAGATTAACCCTGTTCACCCGAAAGATCAACCATTGAGTGTATAGCCGCATGAGGAATATTCCAATATGATTTAATACTCAATAATTTAACTGCAACTGACAAAGCATAATACGAACTCCCTTCACATAGTGGATGACTATTGTATTCTAATGGCGGAATCCATCGGTGGCCCCCTAAAGTTGGTACCAACCTTCACTTAGACACCTCAACTAAGCTTTGTTGATTTTAGACACCTAAAGTAAGTCAATCTACTCTACACAGTACATATAGCACATAGATCAACAATATCACTGAATAAGTCATATCATTTCCAAATAGATCAATCACAAAAATACAAGGGGCACATGCACAACTTTACGATGATAGATAAGATGCAATGCAATACAATGTGATGCCACGTAGAGTGATGCATGTTTTTCCTAATGATACACATCCGCTGTTTAATACTCCAGAACCCATGAGGGGTGCACATGACAATGTATCTGTCAGAATTATTTCCCATCGGCATGATCATCAATCACCGGAACTATTTCCCATCGGTATATGTACCAATCTGCCGGAACAATTTTCCATCGGCATAAGTATCAATCCGTCGGAACCATTTCCCATTGGCATAAGTCATCAATCGAGTCTCATCACAGTGTTCTAGAACCAATGCAAATATACATGTTCAGGTAAATAATGAGAGAATGATAGTTTCCATAGTCACAATGCAATTTATATCAATGCAATTCACGTCACACTATTAATAATATATCAACATTAACAAGTACATCATTTACATCATTATGAGTCATCAAGCCTATAGTTCATCACACCTTTATCACATTTAAGATCAGTCGGTGAGCAAGTGTGTCCAAATAAATTCTCATAATCAACAATGAGCAAATGACAAATTCATCAATTTCATAATCACATTTAGATGATCATAACATTTCATCAAGTTCATGTCAAGTTCAAGTCAAGGAGTTCACATTTTCGTTCAACACCATAACACACATAGTCCTTTTATTACCTTGATCTTTTATTAGGCACAATCCACATGATTATCATCCAAAACCTTATTTCCATTCCACCCCAACACATATACGAAAGCAAGTTCAAGTAATCTACAAGATTTATGGAGATTTAAAAGTTCACTTGCCTTAATCATTACACGATCAATCACGTATTTGAGATTTTCCCATTCGAATAGCCTCTAACTCACCACAATCTTGCCAAATTATGATTCACAATAAAAAAAATTGAGTCTAACAACACAAAAATGTGAAATTCAGGAAAGAGGGTCAAAACGACTTTAAAATCTGATTCCGGAAATAGGGTCTAAATCTAGAAATTTTTATACGAAAAATGTTCTTTGAAGTATTTGAAACTCATTGGTGAAAACAATTTTGAAAACGGCATTGAAATAAACTTAAATCATCATTTTATCAAAACCCAAGTTCTTGAACAAAATCCCAATTTCTTTAGTTCCAAAACCACAAATTCCAAGTCAAAATCCATAATAAACAATGGGTAATAAAGGTTCTAGCTCAAAATGATTACCCATAGGTTTTCACGCAATAATATCTTGAATTCTCCCTTCCCCAAGCTCCCAAAGACTAAAAATGATGAAAAAATAGGCTAATTCCTAACTTTTAGAAAGAATACTGTTCAGGTAATGTTTATCCTTCGCGATCGCGAAGAATAAATCCTCGTTATCGCGACTGAATTCACATGATAGAGACTCTCCAAAAGACATAGCTACATGATCATGATACCCACCACACATTAGCAAAGCACAAAATGAAACACCTGCGCGATCGTGATCAACACCTTTCGCAATCTCTAAGAAGGGTGTGTCAGACACTAGAACACAACAAAACCAACAAATTCACATAAGTATCATGGTCATAGAACCGATCCTCGAGATTCGTTTGGAATCCCATGCAATATGCTACCATACTAATTTCGACGTTCCAAACTCAAAGAAACCGTCAGAATTCAAATTCAAGGTCTCATTGACCCGAAATCTTATAAGTCACCAAGAAACTAACTCTAAGCCTCAAAAAGACCAAAATTTCCTTGGAACTTTCAAAAAATATACACAATACACAAGAACTCTCCCTAGACTTAATCATCCTCCGAATCCAACAGAGTTGTCAGAATTCAATTTCGAGCATCCAAACTCCGAATGTTGATCAAAGTCAACTTTAAACTCAAAAACTCAATAATTTTCAACTTAGGAAATCAAATCCTAGATATTACTGCGAATCTGATTTCATCAATTATCATAGACCAAATTCTACATTCTGGAGCTGATAGAATCGATGGAATTTTATTTCAAGATCTGAAACTCTGAATGATATTGAAAACCACTATTTGACAACTTAAGTCTTCAAAACTTAAATCTTTCCAAAATCCACAACTTTTAAAGAATTTCACAAAGCCAACTTTGAATATTAATCAAACATGACTTAGGACAACTATCGAGAGGGGTAAAATAGTTATTTTATAAAAATTATCAAAAATAACCTTCAGGATCATTACACACCACCAGTTTCATAATTTATGCCATACATCCACAAACGATGATACATCTACAAAAATATAGATATTCAAAAATTCAAGCTTAATTAGTTGATAAGTCATATTTTTCAAGATTTCTTAAGTTCAAGCTTAATTAGTTTATAAAGACTACAATTCATCAAGATTTCTAAAGTTGACAACCTAAGTTCATAAATTCTACAATTCAAGATTTCTAAAGTTCACAACCTAAAGTTCATAAATCCTACAATAATTCAAGATTTCTAAAGCTTAAGATTAATTATGTCACGCCCCGAGAGGGTACCCTAGGCGTGGCCGGCACTCAGAAACCATCTCTGGCTTCCGAGAGAACCACTTGGTCTCATTACACATTTGTTCATCAGCGGAAGACTTAAGAATACTAATGTGGGCTTGTCATCATCAACATCAAAGGAAAAATAGATAATTCTTAGAAGAAGTAGTTTCTAAGGAGAACTACTCCGATTACATCATCAAACTCTGTCTATGAAGCCTCTAATACTCTTAGATGGTGCCAATGACATGTCCATGGCTACCTTAAAAGAAACATAATACTCAAAAGTAATAAAAGGATAGAGAGTTCCTCCGAATACAAGAAGGACTCACCAAATAACTGAAAAATAATAATCTTCAACGATGCGCCTGTTGAGGATCTCTAACACCTGTATCTGCATCATAAAACGATGCAGGTCGAATGACATCAGTACGTGAAATGTACGAGTATGTAAAATGGCAGGAAGGTAAGGACATATATCAAGAAATTCCTCTTAGGAAAACTTAGCTCAGAACTCAACATCATCTCAACATTAATATGTAATGCAAATTTAAAATAACAATAAGAAATGCTTACTCAGTTGGGAGTTTCTCTAACCGACAATCATCACTTATGAGCTAGCGATGATACAACGAAGCTATGTCGTTTCCACATCCATCCAATACCTTGCCAGGGTAAAAGACATCACCATCTTGGATCCTCTCATCAAAGTCCTCTTTTGGGGACTTAAGAGGCATAGCCTCCATCCTACACTAGCTACGTAGTTCTGGGGTTTGAGTCAATTAAACTCTTACCCAACTCGGTGCTCAATACTACTTCCAAAATATATGCTCATATTAATCTCATCATCTAGTCTCATTGGACTTTAATTTAAATCATCAAACTCATCTCATTACCTCTTCATCAATCATTGTACTTCAAAAACATCATTTACATCTCATCAAAACATCTTGCTCAAAACATCATTTACTCAAATTCATTTAAACTCAACTCTTTTGCTCTTTCAAAACTCAATAAAATACATATATAATATTAATTCATATCACTTTTTTTATCAATGAAAATATTAAAAAGCCAACATCTTTACTCAAAACATGTGTAAAAATATTTATGAACATCAAATCAATTAGGATTCATGGGAAAGTAGCCATGAATAATAATTCCAATAATATGAGAGATAACAATAATAATAATATTAATGCATAAATATATCTAACTCAATAAAAGAAGAATTAATTTATTTAGAATTTAAGATTTGGGTAAAACTCAACTATAACTCAATTACAATGAATTTAGATATTTGGCGCATGGACGAACTCAATCCGATGCTATGAAAGCCTTACATACCTTAAATCCGAAGCTTTACTCCGAATTGGAACACTCTTGGACCCCTAGCCTTTTCTTCTCGCCGGAGCATTTTGTGTACTACCCGGAGTATAAGAATCACTGGAGTAGTATTTTTATACTACTAAAACTAAAACTATATTTGAGCATGAGTAAAGAAGTATATAGAGAGAAGAGTTGCTTAAGAAAGCTTGATGAATAAAATGAGGAAATAAGGTGGGTATTTATAGGTGGGAAAGAGGGACCAAACAATAAATAAAATAATTATAAACAAAAATCTAAAAATTTAATGGAATATATTGATGTCATGGATGATGTCAAATGGAGGGCAATTGATGTCATTAGTGATGTCAAATGTATCTAGATCTTTCTATGGTAGGTGAGATGAACTCTCATTTAACAGAATATCCGTTTTCGAAGCTGCGTTTGAACAAGATACATTCCTTATTAGGATTTGGTGTCTTCATAAGAATTGTATATATAGAAATCTAGTGTCATGTCGTTCAAGAATCATCCAATTTGGATCAACCTACAGTGAGATATGAATTTTCTTCTACAAATACTCCATTCCGTCACAGCACTATGTCTTGCAAAGATTAATTTATTTGATCTACTTACACTCCGAATCTTAAGTTATGGTCTTCATGGAATTGTAGGTAATGACGTTGTGGTTACTCAGAAATTTGAATCACCTAATTTTAACAAACCTATAAAACGTTATTCCCGAAATACAGAGGCTGTATCATTTTCATTGAGAATTGAAATACCTACATACAACGTTTTAGGGGGTGTTACAAATTAGTTCATAAATAATACATTTCAAGATTTCTAACGTTCAAGCTTAATTAGTTCACAACCCAATTTTATAAATTCTACAATTCAAGATTTCTAAAGTTCACAACTTAAACTTCATAAATCCTACAATAATTCAAGATTCTAAAGTTTAAGATTAATAAGTTAATAAACACTACATTTCCAGATTTCTAAAGTTCAAATTTAATTAGTTCATAAAGACTACCGTTCATAAAGAATACAATTCATCAAGATTTCTAAAGTTCACAACCTAAGTTCATAAATTCTACAATTCAAGAATTCTAAAGTTTATAAAGACTACAATAATTCAAGATTTCTAAAATTTAAGCTTAATTAGTTCCTAAGGACTACAACTCATCAATTTTTCTAAAGTTCACAACCTAAGTTCTAATTACAAATTCTAAGTTCTAATTACAAGTTCATGACATTCAAATTGATTTTTTCTAAGTTCAATTAGAAAATTCCAAATTTCAAGTATCCTAAAATTCCAAATTTCAAAAATGCTAAAATTGCAAATTTCAAAAATGCTAAAATTCAAGTTCATGACATTAAATATCTACTTTCTAATTAGTCGTAAGTTTTAATTAATTTTAAATTTCAAAAATCATACAATCTAATATTTTTTCTAAGTTCAAGTTCAAACATCATATATTTAAGTATTTCTAAAATTCAAATTCTAACTTCTAAAGGACTTAACTTAAAAAATTCTTCGATTCAAACGCAAAAATCCCCAATACACAATCTAATTCAAAAAGGTCCAATTCAAATCAAAGCCCTAAAATAAAAATTAGGGCTTCATTCACTAATAAAAATTAAATTTACAAACTGACTATGTTTATAACATAAATTCAACAAACTAAATACAATAAACTAACTAAGAAATCAAAAACTACCCAAATTGAAAACAATTAACATAAATTCAAAACCTTAACCTTAATAAGAATTAATGGATTTTAGAGGGGAATTGGGGGTGGCAGTAGAGGTGGCGGCGGAGGGTGCTGGGGTGGCAGTGGTGGTTGGGGAGATTTTAAGAGGAGAGAGAGAAAGAGGGAAAATAGAAAAAATGGAAAAAATGAGCTGCTTCTCCCAGATATTTTAAGAAAAGCGATGGATGGCGTCGCTTAGTTCATCACTTTCTTAAAAAATATTTGACCGATAATTTTGACATGAACCGATGGACTAAGTGACGCCTCCCATCATTTTTTTTCAAAATGTTTGACCAATAATTTTGACCAAAAGAGACGTTATCCATCCCTTATTTTGAAAAAATAATAATAAAATAAATTAGAAACAACGGACGGTGTCGTTATTATATATATTTGGTGCAAAATCCTCCAAAAGAAGTGAAGGACAAAGAGTCATTGTGCGTCACTTTTTTGTTTTTTTTTATAAAAAATAAACGATGGACATTGTCGCAAATGGAGTCACTTTTTTGGAGCGACGATGTCCTTCATTTTTGTCTCCATCATTTTAAGCTATTTTTAGTAGTGTATGGATACATCAGTGCCCTCTCACAACCAATAATTATATCTACGCACAGGTACACTAGATACATCAATATGTATTTGATAATGGATATATAAAATTGATACTGGATACACTAGATGTATTCTATTATTTGATATAGTGGATGAAATTGATACCAGACACATGAGATGAAATTGATATTGGACACATCAAATTAATATTTACTACATTAGATGAAATTAATACTAGATATAAATACACTAGATACATTAGAGCATATTTGATAGAAATACATGAAATTGTAAAACACATATGTAAATAGGAAGAGGGATGAGAGAGGAACAAATTGGAGCGAGAGAAGAGAGAAGTAAGCGAAAGAGGGTAGATAGAAAGTCTTATGAGGTTAATTGTTTCTTAGACACAACCTCTTAGCGAGTGAGATACACTGTATCTTAACTAAAACAAGAGAAAGGCGAGAGAGAAAGAAGGGAGACATTATCTGTAATTGTTGAAAATATCGCTTCATAATGTAATTCCAATGTATACCATCATTTGTTTTTATGAAATTTCCTCAAAATAAAGTCCCAAACATTCCCTTACATGTTCATGATGTTAGGTGAGTTTGGTTGGGCTAGGCAAGAACCTTTTTTTTTCTTTGGCTAATTTACACAAATAATGTAATGACCCTGAAGGTCATTTTTAGTAATATTTATAAAATTATCATTTTACTCCTTTCGGTAGTTGCCTCGAGTCATGTTTGATTAGTATTCAAAGTCGGTTTTGTGAAATTCTTTAAAAAGTCAAGGCTTTTGGCAAAGTTTGAAATTTGAAGGCTTAAGTTGCTTAAAAGTGATATTTTATTTCATTCAGAGTTTCGGGTCTCGGAATGAAATTCCGTTGATTTCATCAGCTTCAAAATGTGGTATTTGAGTTAGGAGAGTTTAAAGAATCAAATTTGGAGTTATATCGTGGATTTGAGGCCTTGAGTTGGGAATTCTTAAAATTCTGATCATAGAGATGACTTTGGTCAATATTCGGAAATTCGTTTCTCAGAATTGAATTTTGACAACTCCGTTGGACTCGGGGGATAATTTTATTCCTAGGAGTAGTTAAATTTTTAAAGGTCCCGAGCTTGATTTGGTGGATTGAGGCCTAAAATTAGTTTCGCTGTCACTTATCGGATTTTGGGTCAAGGAGACCTCAAATTTGAATTTTGATGGTTCCATTGTATCCAAAACGTCAAAATTAGTATGGTAGCATATATTGTTTGTGGGCATGAGATTCCGAACGAATCTCGGGGTCTATTTCATGACTTTGTGCCTTAAATGTTCGCTAGTTTCTGGTGTCTGAGGCTTCCTTGTCTGCATTCGTTGGCCCTAGGCCACGTTTGCGGAGGTCTATCTTTTCCTTCTGTGCGTTCGCGGTGGGTGAACCTTTTTTCTCCACATTCGCGGAGAATACATGAGTTAGCCTCCGCAATCACGGTGTAAGTTGGCCGCGTTCGCGAAGGGATAATTATCCCTGAATAGTTTTTTCTTCCAAAAGGTCGGGAACATGTCACTTTTCTCCATTTTTGTGTTCTTGAGCTCGGTAGAGGCAATTTTGAGAATATATTTTCATGGGATTTTATTGGGTAAGTAATTTTAACTAAAATACTTCAATACCCAGCTTCTATATTGTGATTTTAACCTTGAATTCATGGTTTTTGAACTTCAATTTTGGGGGTTTTGCCTTGAACTCGAAATTTTACAAAAATTGAGCTTATGAAGTGATTTTAACTCCAAATTCAATTTAGTTTTCATCGTTTATTTTTAAATACCTCAAGGAACGTTTTTATGTAAAAATTTATAGATTTGGACTCCATTTCTTGAACCGGATTTTTGAGCCGTTTTGACCTTTTTTTAATTTCATAATTTTGGCACCGTTAGTTTTGTAATTTGATTGTGAATTATTATTTGATTAGTTGGGAGCGATATTAAGAAAAGTGAAACTCTAAACCTTCGTAAGCTTTTTAGAACCGTGTATTCTTTCTTTGTGCTACATGCATTGATATGAAGTTGAGTTTGGATTGATTATGAATCATGAATACACATAAGGCTGATTATCAGGGATATAAAAAGAAAATTTTGATCTAATAAATTGATGTACTAAATAAATTGATATTGTTGACTTGATGCGGAGATTATATTGTTATATTCTTGATATGAATTGCATATGGTATGGGATTTCGTCATTTTCCCATTGATTGCATGAGAGTTTCATATGCATTTGGGTTGAATCTTATCATTGAATTCCAAATTGATGATTATGCCTATGTGAAATGGTTCCGGCTAAGTTATGATGAAAGCGAAAAACAAAGAGGATTCGAGGAATATTCCACGCACCATGGTTGTTATTTTATTCCATTCGAGGGACGTTCTACGCGCTGTGGTTGTTACTTTATTCTATTCGAGGAACGTGACACACGTTGTGGTTGTTTCTTTATTGCATTTGAAAGACCTGCCATGCGCCGTAGTAGTTATTTTATATCATTTGAGGGACGTGCCACATGCCGTGGTTATTACATTACTGCATGGACATACATGCATCATCTTCTTGGGAACTCGTTGTATTGCATTGAATTTGTGACTACCTAAGTGACTACCCTTACTACATGTAATTATGACTGATATACATGTGATGCTGATGATACCTATCTGGCCTATTTGAATTGTTGATATGCACTTTGACTTGCATGCTACCTAAGTATGTGTGTGTATATATATATATATATATATATACACACACACTATTAGACTGGAATGTTTTGCTTGCAGGTTGTGGTCATGGAGGTTAGGATGGCATGTCAGGAGTACTTGTTTCTATTTAGCTCTACCTGTATGTAGTGTCTTGCCTGCTGAGTACCGTCTTCTTTGGTACTCACTCTTTCTTATCTACACTTGTGTAGGTTCCGAGATCGGACAGTGATATAGTTTCTCTTCTTCTTCATCCGTGGCCATTCAAGGATACTTGAGAGGTAGTTGTCGACGCTAGCGATCTTTCTTGTTTCTTTTTTATGCTTTATTCTGTTTGAGAAACAAAAGCATCGAGACTTGTAATTATCTTTCATTTCTATTGTATTAGAGGATTGTACATATGAAAACCAGTCCTTTGGGGTATTGTAGCTGACTAAGACTTCCGCTTTCATATACTTATCTATCTAGGTAGACTGTTCCAGCTTTATTTCAGTATTTATTTGGGTTTAGACTGACCTATCTCGGTGGGTTGAGATGGGTTCCACCATACCCGAATTCGGATCATGAAAAATAATGTTATATAGCTTTATTTATGAGTTATAGCACATTCATTTACTCGTACACAAATTAATCTTATTTTTTCGTTGTCGGCCTCCTTGTCTTCTTCAAGAAACTCACGACGCTGGAGTGACCAACAAACAACATCACAAAAATCCCATCCATCGATCTCAATGTTATTCCATCTCTATACACCCCAAATCAAGAAATTTCATCCAAGAAGTAATCGTCGAGAGAGATTGAAAGTTTGAAATGCGTTCTGCTAAAGGTCGCTGATTCCAGCGGCAAGCCAATTCTCTTTGATTTTTACTCCATTCCTTATCATATTGGATTTTTCCTTGCAAATTTGGGAGATTTGGAGTTTAGCTTCCAAGCTTTCACTGCAAAATGTTGGATAATTCCGGTCATGTTTGAATGACGTTGGCGAGGGACTGGTTAGAGAAGCTATTTCCAGCGAAAAAAGTGGAACCGAGAAAGTAAGAGAAACAGAATGAGAGGAATGAGGAGAGCAATTAGGTGATTTTAATTATCTATATTATATTAAAAGTATGAAAACTTTTAAAATATTGATTGAACTTTTTGTCCTTTATTAAAAAACTCCGCTTTAGATAAAATTATTTTTTCACCATATTCTTTTAACTATTATACCATTATTTTAATGATATTAAATACTGACTATAATAACCATGATAAAAATTAAATGAAGATTTTGTTATTATGGTTAAATTCTTACACGTAGGATCTTTTTCCAATTAAAATAGAATTGATAAAAAAAATAGTCAAAAGGTTAGAAAAAGTTTTTTATATATATATAAAAATGGTAAAAAAAAAAAAAGGTCCACAAAAAAGGAAATAAAATAGTCACCACACGTCCAAAAAAAATAGAGACCAAAAAATAGGAAAAAAGTCCTAATATTTTACACTTCTATATCAATTAAAATATTACCTTATTTAACAATCTTCTTACTTTTAATTTAACCTACTTTTACCTTATTTAATGCCTCTTCTTTTACTTCTAAGTTTTCTTCTTATTTTGATTTTGATTCAAATAATCTCTTTGCATTCATTATCATTTTTTTGTCTTTTTTAAAACTTTTTTAGTTAATAGCTTTAAATATTATATATAAATCATACATAATTAATAATTGACAATTGATTCTCCCTTTTTATTATTTTTGTGTTTTCTCTTTCAGTTGAAAATTTTTCAATAAGAAATTGAACGAAACAAGCATGTTGCCATCGAGTGAAGTAGACAAAAAATCAAAGGTCTGTGTCTTTCTTTTTTTAATCATGACTTAATTATTATTGTATTATTTAACTATATTTTTATATATTATTCGTTAGTATTGTAGTTGACTCTTGAGTTAAACTTATTTGTTAAATTCGAAATATAAGGTTTTAGTTAAGTGTTGAATCTTCATACACAAAGGTTTTATTTAAATGATAAATCTATAAATTTAGAATTATAATTGATTATTAGATATAGTCTTAAATTAAGTACTAGAAATATTATTTTCCAAAAAAAGATGGATTTAGAAAAATAAATTATTATTGGTGAACTCAGATTTTAGATAATTTTGTAATTAATAAAAATGAATTTGACTGCTTGAATTACTTATTCATATTAGAAAATATAACTAATTTAAAAGGTTAAATATTTGAGGGAAGTTGAGTAGTTCTAGGAATAAAAAGAAATAAATAAAAACTTAGAAATATGATTAGTTATGTTCTAAGGTTTACAGTAAAAAACGAGTGCTTTTTAGTAATTTTTATATGATTACATAATTAAGAACTGTATTTTTCAAGTTCATCAAATCACATACAAAACTATAAAACTAATATAAGCATGAATCTGCTTAGAACTATTGATTAAATTATTTTCCTTCATTAAAGTCTATACAATAAATAAAATTATCTTTTTTAATATTATTAATTAATTAATTATCTCTATAAAAAGGGCAGCCCGGTGCACTTAAGCTCCCGCTATAGTATTTAAAATTAAATAGTTCTATAATATATGGTAAGAGAAAAAATATGTGGTAAAAGGTATTAAGAGAATTAATGAATAAGATATAGATAAAAGTAAAATATATTTTAAAAATTAAAAAATCTTACAATATATGATAAGAGATGTACTTAAAAAATTAAGCTCTCCTATATGGGAAGAATCCTGATAAAATAAAAATTGTTAAATCAAAAATATATATTTAATTTTAATATTAAGAGAGTAATTGTAACACCCCAAAATTTCTATACTAAGACCCGAACCATACTTCGTATGCGTATAGGCCTGAATCCAATAAATTCTAATTAGAATGACTGATTCTTTAGTGTTTGAAATATATTTGATGTGAATTAGGGTCGCAATAATCCTCTAGCACAAAGTTGAGTTGAAAACTTTCTTACCGATTGAGTTTCAATATAAGGTTTACTTGGGTCAACTTCAAACGATCATATATCCTAGAATATGTCGAATTAGGTAGCCTATTACCTCTGAAATTAAAGGTCTTTGAGTCTTCTTTTCAACACCACCAAATTTGCCTCATTTCGAGTTCGGAGTAAAAGGTTATGACTATTTTACTAAAGGGTGTCAGATCATCAAAAGTTACGACTCAACATTACGACTCGTAGAGTTTTGTATGAATATTAGAAAGGACTCGTAGAAACTCTGAATACTTGGAAAATTTTCAGTCTTAAGGTTCTTTTCTACTATCTTGATTATGACTTGTAGAAATTCTTACGACTCGTAGAAATGAGTAGTAGAACCTCCAAACACTTAGAAAAAAATATAAAAGTGAAGTCATTCCTATGAGTGATGATAACGACTCATCAAAGAGTCTACGAGTCATAGAAATGACTCGTAGGAGAGATTTAGAGACTCAGATTTTCAGAGTTGCCAGAATGGGTCGTCAACTCATCAAAGTTTAGATGAGTCGTAGAAATGATCTGTATATGGCCAGGATCAGATTTTGATGAAGGATAGTTTGGTCTTTTTCCACCTTTCCCAATCAAAACCTCAATGTTTTGGGACTATTTTGTCACACCCCGAGATGGTACCCTAGGCATGGCCGGCACTTGGAGATCATTACTGGCCCCAAGCGAACCACTTGTTCTGATCACTCATTTAATAATTCAGCTGAAGACTCAACTCAATATAAATTTAACTCAAGTGGGCATTTAAAAAATATTCATCAATAAGTAAATAATAGATTTAAAATACTCAAAGTATAATATACTCAATGTCATAAACTCAATAATAAAATTATGATTTAAAAAGAGATTATGAAAGAGTCCTTCTACTTAACTTTACTCTGTCTATGAAGCCTCTAACTGACTCATAAGAAGGTGCCGAGACAAGTTCATGGCTACCTCAAAGAACTACTAAATAATAAAGCAACGACTGAAAGAAAAGAGCTCCTCCGAATGCAAAGAGGTCTCGCCAAAACTAGAGAAGTAGATCCTCAATGATATGTCTGTTGATGACCTCTAAAACTTGTGTCTGCATCATAAAATGGTGCAGGCCAAATGACGTCAGTACGTGGAATGTACGAGCATGTAAAATAGCTGAAAGGAAACTTACTCAACTCAACTCAACTCAACTCAGAGGACTCACTCTGAAATGATTCAACTCAATAAAGCATGAAGTAAAATAATACAAATGCTTTAAATAATATGCAGTAATAGATGCAACTCAATCAAAGGTGAAAATATTCACTCTTTAAACTCAAAAAGTGCATAAAATATTTTATGCAAAACGTTCATAAATAATTCTTTAATAAAACTCCATCAATGCATAAAATATAAATGAAATCTCAATTAGGGTTCATGTGAATGAAAACACAAATCCATACTCTCAACAAGACTTAACTCAAAAACTCATCAAGAAATATTGTAGCATATACAAGAACATAATGGAATTTATATTCAAAACTCAATGGAGATTATAAAGATTCAAGAACTTAGGAAACTAGGGCTAAAAATCAACTCAATCCAATGCTATGATTAGCCTTACATACCTTAAAAGCTCCACAAATCTTGATGAAAAATCTTAACTTGAAGAAGAACAATCAAGAGACCCTCTCTTGAAATTCTTGAATTTGTTTTCTTGGAAACCCTATAGTTAGGATTTAATATTTCTCTTAGCAATTCATGAATAGATGAAAAAGTTTGGTTTGGAAATCTTGAAATCTATGAAGAAGGACTTACCTTGTTAAAGAATCTTGAAAAAGAACCATATCTTGATGCTTTCTTGAAACTTCTTGAGCGTTAATGTTTAGGAGTGAATAAGAGGTTTTTTAATGAGGGAAAACTTATTTCTACACGTTTAGGGACATTAAGATAACTCCCCCAAAGGGTTATAGAAAAGAAATACCAATAAAAAAATAAAGGGAGAGTCGTTCGGCTTAGGTAGTGTAGTCCGCGTCCTCTCCGCGTTGCGGATCCATCGCGGTCTTCTGCCAAGATAGAGCATCTCCAGTAAAACGGTCATTACTTTTTACTCGGAACTCCAAATGAGGCAAACTTTGTGGATTTGGAAAGAGGACACGTAGATATCTAATGTGATAGGTAACGGGAAACTTAACTCGTAATATTTTCAGACATATAGACATTTGAAGTTGGTCCTTGTATGATCTTATACGAAAACTCAATCGGTAAAGGATCTTTCAGCTCGACTTAGTACTAGAGGTTCCTTATGACCCCAATTCACCTCAAATACAATTCAAATACTTAGGAATTGATCCTACAACATATATACAATTAGAAGTCATCAGGTTTGGGCCTATACGCATAAGAAGAATGGCTCGGGTCTTAGCTAAACAAACTTTCAGGGTATAACAAATTTTGAGTCCCTTAATAGTACCCTATATGTCTAAGCCCTCATTAACACTTAGTTTGTTTGAGAGCAAGGATTGGAGAAGAGAAAGAAGATAGGGTTCAAGCGTTCACTCCTATCTTCTAACTTTTGATTGTTTTTCGATTTCTAGGTATGTAAGGCTAATCATAACGTGGATTGAATTCATCCACGTGCCCTACATCTTTATGGATTCAAGTTGAGTCGAGTTTCAAGGTTGTTGACACCCAATTTTGGCCCGACTTTGTAAAATTAATACTTTTATTTTTTATTTTGTTAAATAGTTCAAAAGTGCATTTTTACAATTTTAAATCAATTTTATCGATAATTATCTTAGATGAGGATTTTATTAGTTTAGTTTTTTAAAATTTTTGTTATAGCTATTTTTTATCATAGTTCGTTAATTTGCATTTTTACATGTCATTTGTTATATTTGTTCATATTCATTTTAGTATTTTTAGCACAGTCTAGCAATACATTAAAATACAAATAAATATTTAATTTTTCCCATAATTATACCTACCCCACTAATCACACAAATTTTCTACAAAATTTTACCTATCCCACTAATCACACATAATTTTCTACACCTATATAAATATTTTCAAACTTTCTCTTTCCTCTCTTATTCTTCCTAAAAAAACACATCCACCAACAACTACAACAAAAGTCCAACACCTATACATTATAATTTTCACCACCTATATAATCATTTTCAAACTCTCTCTCTCCTATCTTATTCTTCCTAAAAATCCACACCCATCAACAACTACAACAAAAGTCTAACACTTATATATTATAATTTCCTATACCTATACAACAATTTTCAAACTCTTTCTCTCTCATCTCTAATTCTTCCTAAAACAAATATACACCCATAATATTTATTCTTCTTCTCCACCCTCTCCCTCACCCTCACTATAAATAACACCAATTTTAACTCTTCTTCACTACTTTTATCCCCCTCCTTCACATTTCTCCATTAAAACCAACCAACCACCAAAATCCTCTTCTTTTTTTCAGCCAAACACACTTCATTTTTGGTGAGGTTTGAGCTTTCACTCCCAAATCTAACTATACATAAATGTTGCTTCACTTTATTTTATATTTTTGTTGTTCTTGTTGCTTTGTTTTGTTGCATTTCCATGTATATTTTGTTCCATTTTAGATCTAGACGGAGGGGTTCAAACTCCAGACATTGTTTTTTGTATTTTCATGTTCTCCGATCATTTTTTATGGTTCTCCATTAAGTTTTTGTTTACTATTCTTGTTTGGGTCATTTTTAGTTAATTTGGACATCCTTAATGTTATTCTTTTACCTCAATTTTATTTGTTTCCTTTTTAAACTGTCTGCAGGTCCCATGGCCAATGAAAAAATCTCTTTGTCAGTTTTTGAGGCCTCCCCATTTTAAAAAACGGAAATTTAGTTTAAGTTTATATATGTTTTATTGTTTGAACGGACTATTTTATGTTTTCATTTAGTTATAACTTTTGCTAATTGACTGATTTTATTTTTTTTCTTTTTCTAATGAAGTGTCTAGTTATAGAGCATTAGTTTTGTTTTGTTTTATGTAAAGTGATATATGTAGTGGGTAAAATTATTAACTAATTCATAATTTCACATATATGATATTTTTATTGATACACATTTATTGTATCATTATTTGTTCTTGTTTTTTTATACTTATTGCTATTACTTTCCATATTGCTATATCATTTATTAAAGGGTTTTAAATTATTATTATTTTTCTTGTCCTACCATTAATGATATATGTATATTTTATTGCTATAATTAATTTTGGGTTGACCCACTTTGGTAATTGCTTTGTATTTAGAGAATTGTTTATCCTTTGGAATTTTATTTAAATCAACCGCGAATATATATTATATTTTTGTAAGTTAAAATTGACCAATGAAAAAATCTCTCCGTCGGTTTTCGAGGTCTCTCCATTTTAAAAGAAGAAAATTTTAGTTTTAAGTTTACATTACATATTATATATTACAAGTTGAAATTGGCCGATGAAGAAAGTACCGTCGATTTCCAAGGCCTCCCATGTTCATAAGACGAGTTTTATTTTGTATTATTATTATTATTATTATTATTATTTATTTATTATTAACACATTTACTAAGTGTCTTGACAGGTGTTGGAGCACAAACTGACTGATATACAGTGCATGTATATTTGATATACAAGAAAATTGGTGGTTGTATGCGCTGATATACGGTGTATATACAACTGTGATATACAATAGAATTGGGCCAAAAGCTCAAAATGCAGATGACCCAATAACTTAGTCTAGGCGTACAGAAATTAAGTGTCGGGCAATATTTTTATGTGTTATTTATTATTTATTTATATTAATTCGGGTTATAATAATTTATTTACTTATGTTATTTATCCTTGCTTAGATATTAATTTTAATTTTTTTTAACTTAATTAGATTCCCCTAAAGATAAACCAATTCATATAAATTTACTATTTAAATGATTTTCTACCTTTACTTAGTCATTTGATAAACTTTTACTATTTTTTACACATGTTTCAAATATTTAAGTTTGATCATTTTTTCTAAAAAAATAATAATTTTAAAGTCTTCGTGTCCTTCAAATTAATATTTTTAAAAGTTAGTCAAATAATTTTTCAAATCATCGGATAACTGTGCGTTAGAGGCCACTTTGAATGCTTAACACCTTCTCAAAGTGGAAATTAGAATCTTATACCTTTTTCTCTGAATTTTTAAGGTTTAAATATGGTAGGGTCTTTTAAATTAAATTTTCTTAATTTCTTTAAAAAATTAAGTGGAGACTCTTCTTTTCTAAAATTAATTTTTTCTCTATAAAGTTGAAATTAATTTTAAACCGTCTTTTTCCGACATAACAGAAATGGCGACTCTGCTGGGGATTTAATTAAGTTCTAACTATTAGATTTATTTGATTTATTTGACTAACTATTTGGAATTGTAATAATTAGTAAATTATTTTTCTTTATTTGTATTTTATGTGTTTAAATTCCAAATATTAAATTGTCATTGCATGATTAACATGTTTTCTGCCACTTGGCCTTTTATTTTCTTACTTAAATGACGGTTATGCGGGTCGCAACCGTTGAATCCAAAATGTTCCTAGGGGGTACCCTAGCGAAGTGAGTGGTCAATGGATGGTCAACGGTCGCTAACTTCCACCAGCCTGATTTGTTCGCTTGGGTCACCGATACACTTCAAAATATAGCCCACTCTTAGTCAACCTAGCGTAGAGCAAAGCAAAATCCCAGATTTAGCATATTGGCCTAAGACAACCCAATACCCAAGGCATATTGGGCTCATTAGAAAGACCAACTTGAGTCCAAAATGACCCTCGACCTAACTGGACGATCATACCTATGTGTTTAAATTTGAAGGTTGTATACGCCGTTTGGCAAACTATTGTCCCTCGAGGTTGGAAGTTTATTTTAGTAGTTTAGTTTAGTCAAAGAAGGATCTTCACAAGCTGCTACTTCATCCCAAAGGTGTTGGCGTTGGTAGATGTCAAGAAGTCAAGAATGAAAGACTTTCCACGAAGCCTTAGTTTAGGAATGTACCCCTGCGTGGAATCGATTATTTGTATCCCATTTTCCTATTATGTATCCTCATTCAGTTTATTCATAAAACTTGTATACATATGGTTTTTTGGGGCAATAGAATGTTTCAAATGATGTTATACATCCTTCAAATCGTTAGACCTATCCTTGGTGCAAAAAGGTCATATATCTGTTTAGGATGCGCAATAACTATTTATGTGTTATATGCTATAACTGTTTTTGTGAATATGTTGCTTCATCTGGAGACATGGTAGTCTACTCTTTTAGAATTTTTTCTAGTGCCTCGTAGGCATAAATATCGAGTTACTATTGAAAGTGCGTCCAAATACTCCATGAGTCTTTAGTTTCCCAATAAAATTCAAACTTTACTCTCAAATCATAAACCTTGCTCTCTCATCTAAAAAAGGGTTGATGTTTCATTTTAAAAAAATCAAGCTGGTCAAACTACGTAGGACCTGAATTCTCCTTTGTGAGATACATAGGCAGCCTTTCAAGACTCGGTCCTGTCTTTATAAAGTTTTTAGTTTTTCCTCATTCTTTTAAAGAAATTGAGAACTTCTTCTGCATCTAAGAAGAATGAGGGTACAAAAGTTGAAGCGCAAGAAATCTTTGGTTCAACACAAGTCAACCTTTCTCACAAATCGATCCTAAAATTAAAATGGGTCAATTTTGGTCTATTTAGTCTTTCTTCACCCATGGATTAGTTTGTCTTCAAATAAAACAACACTTATATATTTAGTTCTTTGTGTGCTATTTTGCATTAATTATTACAAATATAAACTAATACTTTGGCTTTTGAGTTATTCTTCTTTTTCAGGGAGAGACTGATTTTTATCGAAAATCAAACTTGCTAACTTCTCAAAGATCCAGGGTTCAACAAAGGAGAGACGATATTATTTCAAGAAAGGGAATCACGGCAATTCCAAATCTACTGCAACATTCAACCACAAACTTTAACCCTAATTTTTTTTCAATTCTTTAATCTAAGAAAAATCATAACCCTTTCTCATATAAATCTTGCAGGGACAAAAAGTTTATGGGAAATAACGATGACCTTAAATTTCACAAGACACCAATACACAGTCTGAAAGATAAATCGGGGGAGTCTTTGACTATGAAGTCTTACTCCTTCATCTTTTTACTTATTTTTTAATGGCCCTTTTCTCATATCTTTGCAGAAAAACTATCCCCGACAATAGTCGGGGATAGTTATAACAATGTATGATTCTCGTGAATAGTTGGAAGAATTGAAGTCATAAGAGACAATTCCCAAAAAGAACACAACAAGTAATTCCTGCAGGAAATTGGAAGAATTCACCAATGTATAATCTCTGAGGAATAGCTAAAAAATAATACAATGATAGGTGTCCTCACCAATGGTTGAGAGGACACAAAACATGTTGGTGCAAATAGGCAAAAGACACTTCCAACTAAAGATGTCAACGAGCACTAGACTTATGAAACGTCACTCTGAGTTTGTCTAAATCTTTAAATTATTTTATATATCATATCTGCAAGAACTACGCACACCTGATTCTCATCTCAGTGAGATACATAGGCAGCCCTTCTTGGGTTTGATATTTTTTTCAACAAATAATAATAATAAATTGTGTACATATTTTAAGAGTCATATCTTTTTGATTGGGACAAATACAGTTGGGAGCATGTGAAATGTTCGGTATGATAAAAAAGATTGGCTTTGTGGTAAATCATAGCTTCTGTGGGTATCTTTCATTTGTACTTTTGTCCTGCTTGAAAATTCTCTTGCAGGTATTCAAGGTAAGAATAAAACCAATATGTGCATTGCGTGGTGAGCTTTAAATTAAAATTCAATAGCATCGAACTGTTGATCTAGAACTTGGCCTGAATGTTTGTTGAAGCTAGATCCTGAGTTATGTATGGTTTGAGAAAGGATTGTAGGCTTTTTTGACCCGATTGTGCCTTTAAAAGCCTACCAAATAACATTAATCCCTAATTTTCCCCACTTTGATCCTAAAGCCTTTTCTTTGGATAACCACATCTTAGCCCTTTCCCTTCTGAGTTCTTACATGCATTATCCCTCTCTAGGACCAACCTTCTTGAGCGCACTGAAGATGTGCAAATCACTGAATAAGATCCAATTTTGAAATTGTCAAGGGCAAAAGAGCAAAGTCAAGAAAATGAAGATGACTTCTAGAAAAAAAGGGGGAGAAATTGAAAGAAATATGAAAAAATAAAAATACCCTTACAAGGTCAATGAAAGATAAGAAATAAAATACTCCAACAAAAGAGGTAAAACTTCAAAAAGAAGGGGTAAAAAGAGAAAAACTCTAACAAATAAGGACTCAAAGAAGTCAAGACAAAAGAAAGAGGTAAAAAGAGGAAAAACTCTATCAAATAAGGACTCGAAGAAGTTAAGACAAAAGAAAGAGGATCAGACGTCAAAGGAGTATCAATCGTTAAAAGCACATATTCAGTGTGACATTCAAGGAGGAATTAAGTCACTTTTATCCTAAATAAATATCCTACTTGCCTCTAAATCCACATTACAAGCCAATAAAAAGCCCTACATGATCTCATTCCAAATATTCTCACATTAGTGGAGATTTACATGCAAGCCAAGCATATGGTATCACAATTATGTGTTGAACATTCTTCAAGTTGGGGGGGACTTTGCAAAATGTTCTCAAATCAACACTTCAGATATGTGTGAAATAGGACTTTCCTTATTGTGAGGGAACTTGAAACATGAGGATTAGTATAATTCTAAACCTTTGTTTGAAGAAAGATGAAAAAATCTTGTCGACACTTAAGTATGTTTGAGGTACTACTTGAAGCTATAGGAATTACCTCAAAGTCAATCTCAGTTATAAGATAGGAAATGAGAAAATTTTCTATGCAATCCTAATTGTCAGTACCAATTATAGTCAATTTTTGACTATCTTATTAAAAAACACACACATACACACAGAAGCACCCGTGTTTTTTAATACTTTCTAAAGTAACTTCAGGATAAGTTTTTTAAAAATTACATTTTTTCTTTTGACGTTGGATGATTTGCTCTAAATAATATGACATTAGGCTAATCTCATCGGTGTGAGATGCCAATTTTACTTTATTTGATCATCCATATCAAAAGGGTGGCATATCTTGTGTTTTTAAGCTGAAAATATTGCGAGGAATACATTTTTCAATTTCATTATGCTCATATTACACATGTGTCTACTGATGGTCTTGTCTCAGATTTTGCAGTATTTATCATCCATAGGATTGAAACTACATTTGATCTAATTCTTGCACCAACAGGATATGTAAGCGCCACAATGACTCGGTCATGTTCCCTGTAAGATTTTTATTTCTCCCTTACAATAAAAATTAGGACAATTGTTTTTAGAATATCTCAAAAATTCACAAGAAGATACTATTTCCAGCAAGTCAAGATTGAAGATCATGTTAGTATATGCAACTGAGACAAAATTTTTGAGAAAATCTCAAAAATTCAACGAGAATGTCAAAATTCTTTTTTCATCAGCTCAAAATTTGTCAAGAGATCTAACTTGGATAAAATTTTTGAGGAAGATCTCAAAAATTCCATCAAGAATAGTCAAAAGCTCGAAGTTAATTTTAAATGATCTCCAACATTGCTAGAATGGAGCGAACACAAATTCAAGATGTGAGCCATCAATGCCTTGTATAAACTTCCATCAAAGACATGAGTCCCAACGAACACAAATTGTTCAAGACAAAAAATAAAGGAGTATGTGATAACATTAAAAGGATGACACTTTCACAAACATCGAACCATCCACCTCGTTACAATGGATAATCATTCAAATCATCCAAGAGGATGACATTGCATATTCATTTACCAAGAGGGTCATTTCATTTTTATTGCATTAACAAGAGGGTCATGCATCATTTGAATCATCCAAGAGGATGACATTATTATATCATTGCCGAGAGGTCCATTATATCATTTTCAAGAGGGCCATTATCATATCATTGCCAAGAGAGCCATTATCATATCAATTCTGAGAGGGATATTTCATTACATATCATTGCTAAGAGGGTCATTCATATCATTGCTAAGAGGTCATTATTATATCATTAACGAGAGGGACATTTCATTACATATCATTGCCAAGAGAGCCATTTCATTTTTATTACATTATCAAAAGGATCATGATCATTCAAATCATCTGAGAGGATTTCATTACATTTCATTTTCATTGCATTACCAAGAGGGTCATGCATCATTCAAATCATCCAAGAGGATGACATTTCATATCATTGCCAAGAGGGTCATTTCATTTTCATTGCATTTCCAAGAGGGTCTATGCATCATTTGAATCATCCAAGAGGATGACATTGAATATCATTGACAAGAGGGCCATTTCATTTTTATTATATTACCTAGAGGGTCATGCATCAGTCATATCATCCAAGAGGATGACATTGCATTATTTGAAACATCCAAGAGGATGACATTACATATTCATTGCCAAGAGGGCCATTTTATTTTCATTGCATTACCAAGAGGGTCATGGATCATTAAATCATCCAAGAGGATGACATTGCCTATTCATTGTCAAGAGGGCCATTTCATTTTCATTGCATTACCATGAGGGTCATGCATCATTTAAATTATCCAAGAGGATGACATTGCATATCATTGCCAAGAGGTCCATTTCATTTTATTGCATTACCAAGAGGGTCATGCATCATTTGAATCATCCAAGAGGATGACATTGCATATCATTTCCAAGAGGTCCATTTTATTTTCATTGCATTACCAAGAGGGTCATGCATCATTTGAAATATCCCAGAGGATGACATTGCATATCATTGCTGAGAGGGCTATTTCATTTCCATTGCATTACCAAGAGGGTCATGCATTATTTGAAACATCCAAGAGGATGCCATTGTATATCATTGCCGAGAGGGCCATTTAATTTTCATTGCATTACCAAGAGGGTCATGCATCATTCAAATTATCCAAGAGGATGACATTGCATATTCATTTTCCAAGAGGGCCATTTCATTTTCATTGCATTATCAAGAGGGTCATGCATCATTTGAATCATCCAAGGGGATGACATTATCATATTATTATCGAGAGGGCCATCATCATATCATTGTTGTTCTCAGATATGGACACATCCAGGCTCATGGTGTATGCCCAACAAATTGAGAATAGGAAAAGGGACAGAGAGGAGCATCAAAACAAAATGGCCAAATCTACAAGTAATGAGGGCAATCACTAGAAGGGAGGAAATTACAACTTTTCTTTCTTCCAAAAGAGGTCTTCTGGTTATGCACCATCTACTGCTAGTGCACCTGCACCTAATAACAAGAATGACCAAAAGTCTCAAGGTAACCAGGATTTTAGATCCCAAGGTTCTTAGTCTTGGGGGAGTGTGGTAAATAGTTCAGCATGTAAGCCGCCTTGTAGTATATGTGGGAGACTTTATTTGGAAGAGTGTCGAGATAACACTAATTGTTTCTTTAAGTGTGGCCAGGTGGGTTACTTTATAAGAGACTGTCCGGCAGACAAACAAGGTAATGGGAGAAATAGAGCCCAATCTTCTTCAGCAACATAGCCCAATAGAGGGAATTAGATAGGTGCAACTTTAGGGACAGGCAGAATTCCAAACTGTCTGTATGCCATAGCCAACGGGCATGACGAAGAGAACTCACCAGACATTGTCACTAGTATGCTTTGAGTATTTTCTCATGATGTCTATGCTTTACTTGATTAGGGTGCAACTTTGTCCTTTGTGACTATTTGTGTAGCCGTTAAGTTTGGGATTCTTCCTGAATGACTCTTAGAACCATTTAGTGTTTCTACTCTTGTTGATGAGTCCATTCTAGCTAACAGAGTCTATTATAATTGTATATTCTCTGTCTACCATAAAGATTCTTCTGCAGACTTAGTTGAGCTAGATATGGTTGACTTTGATGTCATCCTTAGCATAAATTGGCTTTATTCTTGTTATGCCTCAGTTGATTGTAGAACCCGAGTAGTCAAGTTTCAGTTTTCAAATGAGCCAGTTATAAAGTGGAAGGGTAGTCCAGCTTTGCCTAAGAGTTTATTCATTTCCTACCTTAAAGCCAAAACACTAGTCTCCAATATGCAAGGCACCATCAGATGAGCTTCTAAGCAGCTGCACACATCAGAGCTGCAATACCTTCAAAATGCAGCATGCAACAAGTCAGTGCCAATATTTTATCAACAACAACTCCAAGGCTGCTGGTTGCTACAGCTCAATATATTTCCTCTCCTATCATTCTCTCTAACTGATATATACATGATCTTGATGTGGATGCACCCTTCCATTTGGACTTACTTGGTATGACAAGACTAAAAAGGGCAAAGATGAACAGAACTTCCTCACCCCATGCGAGATAGAAGGTTCATATACTTGTTCTTCTTCAATTTAGCTATGTATGATACGTAGCGTAGTTGAATAGGACTAGTGTAGGTTACTTTCTTGTTTTCTCATGGAAGGGGAGAGTCTCCCTCATTTATGCTTTCTTAGTCGACTTGTACCGGGAGGAGTCCTCCCATAGGTTTATCGCTTTCCATCTAGTAATGGGGATGAGTAGGCCGACCTGAGTAGGTCGGCTGACTCATGAACCATCCTAAGTTCGGAGGTAAGGTTTATGTCCCCCTCTGTGTATTTTTCTTTAATTTTATTTATGATAAGGTTTGGGGGTGCTGCTCAACCCCTGACTGTGCACGAGAGGTGGGAGCCTCGTGTAGGGTCTGTTCCCATAAAATAAAATAAAAAAGGGTGTATCTACCATATTGTCCTAGTTAGAGATGATAGTGTGGAGACACCATCCCTTTTGTTAGTTCCAATTGTTAATGAGTTTCTAGAGGTCTTCCCTGATGATTTGCCTAAAGTCCCTCCCGATAGAGAGATAAACTTTGGCATAGATATTCTCCGCGATACTTAGTTTATTTCTATTTTTCCATATAGAATGGCTCCCGCAGAGTTGAAAGAGCTAAAAGTGTAGTTAAAGGATCTTCTAGATAAGGGGTTTATTAGGACGAATGTCTCACCTTGGGGTACTTTTATCCTATTCGTGCGAAAGAAAGATAAATCTTTGAGAATGTGCATTGACTATTGTTAATTGAACAAGGTTACTATAAAAAAAGTATCCCCTTCCGAGGATCAATGATCTTCTCGACCAACTTCAGGGTGCCACTTGTTTCTCTAAGATAGACCTCAGATCAGGCTATCATCATTTGAAAGTAAGAGATGTGACATTCCGAAGACAACCTTTAGAACCAAGAATGGTCACTATGAGTTTCTAGTCATGTCCTTTGATTTGACTAACCCTCCTGCAGTATTTATGGACCTCATGAATAGAGTTTTCAAGAAATATATGGATATGTTTGTGATTATATTTATCGATGACATACTGATCTATTTGAGAAATGAGGAGGAACATTTTAACCATCTCCGAATTGTTCTCCAAACTCTCAAGGAAAAGGAGTTATATGCTAAGTTTTCCAAGTGTGAGTTCTGGATAGCATCTGTGGCATTCTTAGGCCATATTATTTCTGGAGATGGTTTTTGAGTTGACTCACAGAAGATTGAAATGGTTAAGAATTGGCCAAGACCCATATCCCTGACCGACATAAGAAGTTTCTTGGGTTTGGCTATCTATTATAGGAGATTTATTGAAGGATTCTCATCCATATCATCTCTATTGACTAAGTTGACTCAAAAGAAGACTAAGTTTCAATTGTCCAACACTTGAAAATAAGATTAACTACTCCTTCAGTTTTATCCCTACTTGAGGGAAAAAATGGGTTTGTAATTTATTGTGATGCGTCCAGAGTAGGATTGGGTTGTGTTCTTATGAAGAAGGTCAAGATCAATGAATATTCTTCTAGAAAAATTAAGGTTCAAGAGAAAAACTATCCGACTCATGATCAGGAGTTGGCAGTAGTAGTATTTGCACTTAAGATTTGGTAACACTATCTTTATGGCGTGTATGTAGATGTGTTCAGGGATCAGAAAAGTATGCAATATGTATCCATCTAGAAAGAGCTCAATTGAGGCAGAGGAGATGACTTGAGTTGCTCAAGGACTATGACATGAGTATCCTCTACCATCCAAGCATGGCTAATATTGTTGCCGATGCTCTTAGCAGGTTGGCCATGGGGAGTACCACTCATGTTGAGGAAGATAAGTAATAATTAGCCAAAGAAGTGCATAGACTTGCACGTTTGGGAGTTGGACTTATGGACTCCACTGACGGAGGTGTTATTTTCTAGAATGGAGCTGAATCATCTCTAGTTGCTGAGGTGAAAGAAAAGCAAGATCAAGATCCCATTCTCCTCCAATTGAAAGATAATGTTGACAAGAATAAGGTAATGTCTTAAGCCAAAGGGGGAGATGGAGTGTAGAGGTATCAAAGGAGATTGTGTGTTCCAAGTGTTTATGGCATTTGAGAAAGAATCATGGAAGATGCTCATAGTTTCAGGTATTCCATCCATCCAGTTTCTACAAATATGTACCATGACTTGAGAGAAGTATATTAGTGGAGTGGAATGAAGAGAGATATAACAGAGTTTGTCTCCAAGTGCTCGAACTGCCAACAAGTCAAAGTTGAGCACCAAAGGCCTTGTGGAGAGGCTCAAAACATTGAGATCTCAGAATGGAAGTGGGAGATGATAAATATGGACTTCATTATAGATTTACCGTGATCGTGTAGGCAACATGAATTAACTTTGGTGATTATGGATAGGATGACCAAATTAATCTGTTTCTTACCAGTTAAGACTACGGATACCATAGAGGACTATGCCAGATTATACCTTCAAGAAATTGTCAGACTTCTTGGGGTTCCCTTGTCTATCATCTCATATAGGGGAGCTTAATTCACTGCTCAGTTTTGGAAGTTGTTCCATATAGGTTTGGGTTTAAGAGTGAACCTTAGCATTGCTTTTCATCCACAAACAGATGGCCAGGTAGAGCGTAGAATTAAGACTTTGGAGGATATATTGAGAGCCTGTGTCATAGACTTCAAAGGTAACTGAGATGATCATTTACCTCTTATTGAGGTTTTTATACAATAATAGCTTCCATTAGAGCATCCAAATGGCTCCTTATAAGGCTTTGTATGAGATAAGATGTATATCACCAATTGGTTGGTTTGAAGTTTGTAAAGCTGAGTTCATTAGACCAGACTTAATTCACCAGGCCATAGAGAAAGTGAAAACCATCCAAGAGAGGTTGAGGATTTCTCAGAGTTGCCATACATTCGACACTGATATTAGTAGGAGAGATTTGGTATTCGAAGTGCATGATTGGGTATACTTGAAGTTTTTACCCATAAAGAATGTGATGAGATTTGGGAAGAAAGGGAATATTAGTCCCTGCTACATTGGTCCATATCAAATTGTGAAGAGGGTTGGTAATATAGCTTATGAGCTGGAGTTGCTACTATAGTTAGCAATTATTTTTTGGTGTTTCATATATCTATTCTTAAGATGTGTTTGTGAGACCCTTCGCTTGCGGTTCCGACTGAAAGCATTGGGTTGAAAAAGAGTTTGACATATAAGGATATTCAAGTCCAGATCCTTGATCGCCAGGTTCGTAAATTGAGGACCAAAGAGATTTCTTCAGTTAAAGTTTTATGGAGAAATCAATTAATTGAGGAAGGTACATAGGAACCTGAGGAGGATATGAAAGCTAAGTACCCGTACCTATTCATTCCTCCTAGTGTCGATGTTGAAGGTACTATTCCTACTCTTATCTTTGAGTTAGTCCCTTCCTGAGTTGAGCAATTGAGTGAGTTATTTTTTTAGTTTGAATCTTTTTATTTCTTGCATTGCATTCATACCTTGGGTAAATTCTTAGCTTGATCATCATTCCAGGAAGAATGATTCCAAGGGGGCGATATTATAACACCCCGAAATCTCTATGCTAAGACCCGAACCATTCTTCGTATGCGTATAGGACCTAATCCAATAAATTCTAATTTTAATATAATTAAAATGGCTGATTCTTTAGTGTTTGAAGTATATTTGATGTGAATTAGGGTCACAATAATCCTCTAGCATAAAATTGAGTTGAAAGCTTTCTTACCGATTAAGTTTCGATATAAGATTTTACTTGAGTTAATTTCAAACAATCATATCTCCTAGAATATATCGAATTAGGTGGATCATTACCTATCAAATTAAAGGCCTTTGAGTCTTCTTTCCAATGCCATCAAATTTTCCTCATTTTGAGTTGGGAGTAAAAGATTATGACCATTTTACTAGAGGTTGTCCGATCATCAAAAGTTACGACTCATAGAGTTTTGTATGAATCGTAGAAATGACTCATAGAAATGAGTCGTAGAACCTCTGAACACTTAGAAAATTTCCAAAAGTGAATCCATTCCTATGAGTGATGATGATGACTCATCAAAGAGTCTTCGAGTCATAGAAATGACTTGTAGGAGAGACTCAGAGACTCAGATTTTCAAAGTTGCCAGGATGAGTGGATACTACGACTCATCTAAGTTTCGACAAGTGGTAGAAACGACTCGTATATGGACAAAATCAGATTTTTATAAAAGATAGTTTGGTCTTTTCCCACCCCTCCTTCAAAACCTCGATGTTTTGGGACTATTTTGAGTCCCTTAATTGTAACCTATATGCCTAAGCCCATTAACACTTGGTTTATTTGAGAGAAAGGATTGGAGAAGAGAAAGAAGCTAGGGTTCAAGCGTTCACTCTCATCTTCCAACTTTTGATTTTTCTTTGATTTTCAGGTATGTATGGCTACCTATAACGTGGATGGAGATCATTCACTCACCCTACATCTTCATTGATTTGAGTTTAGTTGAGTTTCGATGTTCCATAAATTCAGTTCTTGAGTTAATTACAAATTTTATCGGGTTTTGTGTATAAATTCCATAGTGTTCTTGTATATATTGTAAAATTTCTTGATGAGTTTTTGGACTTAGTTTTAATGAGATTAAAAATTCATCTTTGCATTCCCATGAACCCTGGTTGAGTTTTTCATCAATTATTTCAGGCATTGGTTTGAGTTTGAAAAATGATTATTTTCGTTATTTAACTGAGAAAGAGTTTGACCTAAGAATGAGTTTGAGAAGTCTTTTACTTATTATTTTGAGCATGAGTTGAGAAGTCTCTTGATTATTGTAATTTTGAGTTAAGCACTACTACATTTAATGTCTATTTCGAGATTGAGTTGAAGAGTTAAACTATGTTTTGAATATATTCCTTGAGCTGAGATTATATTGGTTTTAAAGAAAAGAGATGAGTTGAGAAGAGTTGAGGATGAGTTAAGTCCAAAACAAACTAATTGAGCTAATTGAGTTATGAGCATAATAATTTATATTTTGGAAGTAGTATTGAGCAACGATTTGGGTAAGAGTATAGAACAACTCAAACCCCCATAAAGTACGTAGCCAACATAGGATAGGATCGTACCATTCATTCGGGAGACTCCTCTTTGTCCCAAAAGAGGACTTTTTTTTGGATCTAGAGATAATTTTATGTCCCTTACCTTGGCAAAGTATTGGACAGCTATGACAATGACATCAGTTCGTTGTATCATCACTAGCTCATAAATCATGGTTGTCAGTTAGAGAAACACACCAAGAAGTAAATTATTATATTTTATACACTGAGCTGCATTGCTATCCTTTAAAGAATTGTTTCTTATTAAATTTCATTATTATTTTAGTTGAGCTATTTCCAAATTTGAGTTCTTGAGTTGAGTATTCTGAGAAAATTTCCTTTTGCCTCAAACATTTCATGTATTGACGTCATTCGACCTGCATCATTTTATGACGCAGATATAGGTGATAGAGATCCTCAACTAGTGCATCGTTGAAGATCAGTTCTACCCAGCTTTTGGAAAGACCTCTTTGCATTCAGAGGCACTTTTGATTCTTTATTCTTTTAGTTATTTATTATTAGTTTGATGTAGCCGTGGGCCTGCCCCGATACCTATTTCAGAGTCAGTTCTAGAGGCTTCATAGAAGTAGACAGAGTTCAGTTTATCTCCTTGAGTATGTTTCAAAACATTGAGTTAAGCCTCATATATTTTATGTAATTGCGTTTCATCATTATGTTAAAGAGTATTAAATTACATGCCTTATTTTGCCATCCGAATTATTTTATGTGTTAAAGTCTTCCGCTGAGTAAGTTAGCCAGGCCAAGTGGTTCGCTTGAAACCAGTAATGATTTTTGAGTGCCGACCATGTCCTGGGTGTAGGATAAGGGCGTGGCAGTAATTATCTTAGAAAAACGTATGTACTCTAGATTAATCTTGCGGGTGTTTAAATACGGAACCAAGTACCCAACTATTTTAATTTTATCAATGTCTTTTTATCTTCTTCGGAAGAATATTTTTTCAACTAAATTAGACTTGATACAAAAAAATTATAAAAATACTTTTAAAATAGTAGGCAAAAAAGGTTTTAAAAACCTTTCAAAAAATATGTTTAAAAGATCCAAAAAGTAGGCCCAAATTGTTTATTTTAAAAAAGTCTAAAAAGGAAAAAAACTTATAAATAGGCAAAAAATCTCTACTCAACATGAATTCCTAAGTTTATGGGACACTTATAAACAATTAAATTTACCTTTTATAAAAAAAATTACAATTCATTTTAAAGAAGTCCTAATATTTTACACTTCGAAATTAATTTAAATATTACCTTATGTAATTAAGTTCCAAAAATATGTCTTTTTCTATTTTTCTTCATTTATTATATCATTGTTTTAATGATATTAGATATTCACTATGATAAACATAATAAAAATTAAATGAAGAAGATTTTCTTGGTTAAATTCATACACGGAGAGTCTTTTTCCAACTAAAATTGTTATATCCCAAAAATTACCAAAAATACCCCTACAGGATAGCGCGCTCGAATAACTTATTATCCCTAATTTTTTTGGCCAATCCCATGCCAAAATATCGATAAGGGGGGAAATCATGTGGGAAATTGGTCTCCATTGAATTTTAGGCCAACCGAATCAAAAGATAATTTTTTAGGGCTAAATTTCATTTTCAGAAAGGTGTGCGACCAATCCGCATCGCGGACCTGCTTCCCCACAAAGCAATTTCTCCCAAATCTGGCAAAACCTCAAAATTGGCTATAAATCGCATGTCAGGAATGCGATTTAAGAGTTATTCATAAAACGCATTCATGCAATTTACATGTATTTATTTTTGGTCCGTTTCTAGTTTTAATGAGGGACGTTCTGGTATTTCCCCCACCACTCCTATTCCTAACCCACGACTTTTGGGACCAAAATCCATCCCTTATCAATTTCTAAAGGGGGTTTGTCTCTCATTAAACACCTAAAACTTTTGAGAGCAAGGATTGGAGAGAAGAAGAAAAGCTAAGGTTCAAGAGTTTCAAGCCAAGTCTTTGAATATCACTTAAATGATCTTCATTCTAGTTATGTAAGGCAGACACCCTAGGACACGTGAACTCTATACTTTGCTACGAAGTTTGTCACACCTCGAGAGGGTACCCTAGGTGTAGCCAATACTTGAAAACCATTGCTGGTCCCCAAGCGAACTACTTAGTCCGATCACTTATTCAATCAATTAGCAGAAGACTCAATGCAATAACAAGAGATGTTCTAGTAGGCTAATTCAACAACTCAAATATAATAATAGTTTTAATTAGACAATCTTTGAAAATCAACCCAATCTCATAAATAAAAGTTTAAGAAAAATAGACTCAAAAGGGATGTCTACTTCAATCTACTTAGTCTATGTCTATGAAACATCTATCAACTATCAGGAAGGTGCCGATATAAGCCCACGGCTACCTTGCCGATACAAGACCATGGGTACCTCAAAAGAAACTACTCATAAACAACAAATAAAATAATTATGATTTCTCCAAAAGTAAGGAGGTGTCAACACTATCAGGAAGAAAATGGATCTTCAATGATACTCCTTTCTAGGATCTCTAATACCCGTTTCTACATCATAAAATAATATAGGCGAAATGGCATCAGTACATGGAATGTAGAGTATGTAAAATAGTAGGGAAGGAACACAATCAACAATACTCAACCTCATTCAACTCAACTCAAGGGACTCACTTTGAAATGACTAAGCTCAAAAAACATGAAGTAAAATAGTACAACAACTTGAAAGGTATGCAATACGAGATGCAACTCAATATATAAAATATGATATTTTACTCTTAGGGAGTTTCTCTAACCAACAATAATCACTTATGAGCTAGTGATTATACAATGCTTAAAAATATCATTGCCATAGTCATCCAATACCTTGCCAGGCTAAGGGATGCTCAAATTCACTGGATCCACAATCAATCAAAGTCTATCATTTTAGGACTTGAGAGGCATAGCCCCTATCCTACACCTGGCTACGTAGTTTATGGGATTTGAGATATTATTTACTCCTATCCAAATCGATGCTTAATACTACTCACAAAAGACTCAATACACCCATATGCTCAATCAACTCATTATAATAAAATCAACTCATTTAGTCTAATTTGAATCTTGTTAATCTCCACTCATCTCAATCATCAAACTCTTATGTGTAAAACATGCATTTGACTCATTCATAATTTCTCAAAACCCTATCTGAAATCAGTCATGTAACTCAATGCTCATCTCATTTAGACTCAATGTTCATGGCCTTTCAAACCTCATTAAAACATGCATAGACTCAGTTTAAAAGTCATAATAATATAAATGTATAAAAAATATTCTCCTCATCTCAAAATAAATGCATATGCTATTAAAACTATCAAATTAGTAGGGTTCATGGGAATTAAATCATGAATAGTAAATATATATATATATATATATATATATATATATATATACTCGATAATAAATTACATAAATAACTAAAGAACTCAATCAAGTGGTATTTGAACTCAAACTATGTCTCAATTTTGATGAAACAAATATGTAGGGAACGAGGATGAACTCTGTCCAATGTTGTGATTGAAGCCATGTATGTAGGATCTTATTTATGATTGTAAGGTCCCTACTTTTATTAATTATGAACTATAGACATTTAAGAAAAGTTTCTCTTCTTTCAAATCCTAAATCATGCAATAGAGTTGTACCCTAAGAATTTTATCCAGATTTGTGCGTTCTTAGATCCATTCAACTACCCCTCATACTTGAGGTGGTTGAAATAGTAAAGCTCAGATCCTTATTGATAAGTTACTTTTAGATAAAAAATTTAGTTGTTAAAGACACTGCACCATTCATATGAACCGTGCGTTGAGCCATAGAAAGATGTATTTCAATAATCTCTTCTCTAAAATCTTTCTTCAGATGTTATCTTTGAGGGGAAATTTATGTCTCTAAATGATTAGTGTCACTGTTCGATTGAATATAATTTGAGGCAAGGTAAGCTTAGATTCGTGGAATAATCCTAGAGCTAGAAAGATGGAGTTAGAGGAGTAGAAAAGAAATAGTGAGAACGGTGGTTGATTGAGTCATGTACCTAGAGTTAGGTATCTATAAAGTAAGCAATGGGGTTAGAAGTCAAGTCCATTTTACCTTGACTAAAGATATAGTAAGTATCGTCTAGCTTTCATGATAAGAGGTAGATGAAGAGTTGTTGGTTAGAATGAGTTATAGTATACTTGAACCTAGAAAGGAGTTATGTCGATGTGTCTGTGTGTTAGTAAAGACCAGTTATAGGTGGTGGACCAAAGGGAGGATTATTCATGAATTGGTAGATCTAAGTTGGACTTATGATATTGTAGAAAAATCCCCATGATATTTATAGAGTCATGCACTTAGCTAGGCAAGGAGGTGTGATTAATGGTTAAGTAGTAATTAGGTTGTGAAAGGAGATGTGGTGATAGACTATAATTAGATAGACTGTAAGATAAAGATCAATTACTTTTCATTAGGTCTTAATAGGAGAGTGTTTCTTAAATTTCACCTAACAACTGTAAGATAGTATAATATGCGAGAAGTATGTAAGGTATATTTTCGAACTAGACTCTCAGATGAATTTCAGATGAGCATTGTAAACACGAGATATCATTATGAGAGTGATAATGTTGGTTTTGAAGTTTTGCTCTAGTAGGCTATACATAGCGCATGCGAGAGATTAAGATATTAACATGCAAGAAGTGTGATGTTGTGAATATGGGGTTATAGTGAACTGTGGCTAGTCATTAGGTAAGAAGAGGTGTAGGTTGTGTATCTGAGATAACATACAATTGTATGAGGCTCTAAGTTTATGAATTTCTATTGGTGTGTTATACCTCGTATATTTATACATCAAGTTATTCGCAAAACAATCGACGCTATTAAAGACGAAACCTTTCTCGGACACAAAATAGAAACCCTTAGTTTTTAATTTCTAAATTAGAACTAATTGTTATAAATCTTATCTAGTGTAAAAATATTATTATTGAAGATTAGAAATTAATTAATTGTGGTTAGATTATTAAATGAGGATTAGGAATTATTTTAATATTTAATTAATATTAATTAAGTGTTAGTGACAGTGTGGACCCCACCCATGGCATGGCCAAATTTGATTGGCTCTTGCCTTGAGTGGGATACTTGTCACTCTTAGGAACTATATATAATATAAAATTGATGGCTAAGAGCTCATTTCTTATCTTCAACATTTCAAGAAACATAGAGATAGAGAGAGGTGAAGCTTCGGCCATTGATGACCATGGTAGGTATCAAGTTTTGTGAGTAGAAAATTAATATTACAAGGTAATTCAACCCTTTAGAAGGTCCATAGCAACATGGGATTGATCGTAGGGGCAGCAAGATTGAATTAATTGAATTCATTAAACTCAGCAAATTAAGGAGCCAATTTGTTAAGGTAAGAGTTGATCATTTTCTATATGTTTTAGGATAAATTTGGACGTGTTGTGAATGTGTAAATGTGAATTGGATGTATGAAATTATGTATGTTGGTGTTGGAATGTTGTTGAAACCGTAGGGGCTGTTTTATTTAAAGTTGGTGAACTAATTTAAATTAATATTTTGGTTGTTGTTATCATGGATTATGTGATGAGAATGAAGGAATTAAATGGTTAAAGTTGAAGTTGTAGTTGCTTTGTGGGCTGTTGTAGGAGTTAATATGATGTTAATATAATTTTCTTGCATATAAGAAGGTAATGTTGTTAATGTGTGGTTGTTGGTATAGTTCATGAACTTGGATGGAAAAAATGTATTAAGTAATGTATAATGAACGTAGATGGTTCATTTAGCATGTTCGTAGGTGTTCGTGAGATTATCTGGTATCTCTTTATGTTGTTAGTTGGGGCTATTTTGATATGTTGTTTTTGTTCTTGTTGAGCTTGAAAGATTAATGATAGTTAAGATTATACATTAGGGTGTATGTTGGTTGCGCTGTTGTAGAGTTGTTTTGATGAAAATATTAAGACTATGGATCATTAAAGATAACTTGAATAAGTAGTAGTCGTATGTGGAAGGTTATCAAATGTTGTGAATGCGGGCTGTTCAGAGTGTTCTCGAGTCTTTCTTGAATAGCTTTGATATAGTATTTGAATGTGTGGTTATTGGTGTTGTCTTAGTCATTGTGTGGTTGGCTTGAATATAAGAGAAACGTCGTCTAATTTTTAGAAAGGAGTTACTAACGTTAGAATGCATTTTGAATCTTCCGATAGTTTAACCACAGTTTTTGACGTCTTAATATAGGTTGAGACACTGTTGGGCAGCATATATGTGTTATGTTGCGAATAAACGCTAAAGGTATATAAAACTATCCCTTCTTTTTTTTGGCATGTCTTAGATATAAGTGATATATGATATGAGCTTTGGGCTAATTCCATTCATAGGTTTTGAGTATGATTCATGATTCTTATTCATTTCTTGATGTTAAAACTCTTAAAGTTGTTGAGCTACTGCCCTTGAGTCTTCTATACGTTGGACAATAGTTGGTATATGAAATTCCCTATTCTTAAAGACTCTATAATGATTAATGTACTTAACTTTCATAAGTTGTCTCGTATTATCTTGATACGTATCTATGATCCCTGAAGCTTTATTTAATATAGTTCATAATGACATTCAAAGAGTACTGAACATGACTGTCGCCATGATACTCAAGTATTAATTAGCCTACTTATCTATGGAGTCTCAAATAATGATGTAAATACATATGGTTACTCACTACTCTACTCGTGCATACTATTATTACATCTTTCACCGAGTCTCGGGTCAAGTATGTTATCATGCATAGTTTTACTACATCATTTACCGAGTCCCATGATGGGCCTGGTATGGTATATGTGTACACGACTTTATTCATTGAGTTCCTTTTCAGAGGGCTGGGTACGATATATGTGTATGATGTTATGATAATATGGTGATACGATTATGGAACCGAGTCCCATAATAGGCCAGGGTATGGTATATGATAATGATATACATGATTTATTTCCTAAGGCACATGCATAGTGAGTTCTTGATTATCATACTTGTCTCCTGGACTCTCTACTTCAGTTATGATCTTTCTTATTATATTTCATGCTTTATATACTCAGTACCTATCTTTACTGACCCCTCTTCTTCGGAGGGCTGCTTTTCATGCCCACAGGTGAAGATACTCGCTTTGGTGATCTGCTAGCTTAGGACTTCTATTCAACTGTCTTAGAGTGCTCCATTTTCCCGGAGCCTAGACTTTTGGTACAGATCTTTTTGATGTATATATATGTTTATTCAAGGGTACGGCGGGGACCTATCCCGCCATATGATGTTGTTGATACTCTTAGAGGTCTGTAGATATATGTGTGGGTTGTGTGTATATGTGTTCAGTTGTGTCTATATGACTTATATTTTAGGACATTCCTATTCATAGTGGCAGCCTTGTCGGCTTACGTACTTTGTTATCTTTTGATGGTTGTTACTCCTCAGAAGACAGATGGATTTAATATATATATATATATGTGTGTGTGTGTGTGTGTGTGTGTGTGATAATTTTGAGACAACGTCTCATCCGTATAAGTTCTATTTCATGTTTAGTTGTGTATTGGCTACAAATAACAAGTGTGTACACGAGTGTCCAGTTCGGGCACTAGAAATGGCCTACGGGGTTGGGTCGTGACAAAAGTAATATCAGAGAAGTTTATCCTCGGAGTGTCTACAGACCGTGTCTAGTAGAATCTTGTTTATCGGTGTGTTGTGCATCACATTTATAAACAGGAAGTTACATGACATTTTGGATAGTATCTTTCCTTCTTATTTTAGATCGTGCAATAAAGCTATATTATAAGTATAACCCTCCCCCTAATAGATTATTATGTTTACAAATATGCCTCCAAAGAAAGAGACAGTTGCCCAGAAGGGCAAATCAGTACTAGGAGAGACTAGTCATACTCAAAGATTTACTAGGGCCTGTGCCTAGTCCATGCCCAAAATTATACTTTAGTCAATGAGCTCTACTACACCACCACCTCTAGAAGAAATTAGAGAAGCAGCAGCTGCAAATCAGGGGGCGGCTCCATCGCCAACTCTTGAGGCCCTAGTACCTGAGCCTCCAGCTCCCCAACCAGGGGCAGAGGATAGGGCCATGAGAGACACAATTCAGCTACTAACCATATTAATGACAGAGCAGGCTCGCAGGCATGGTCTAGGAGTAGATTATGCAGATAGACATGATAGTTTAAGGGTTCGTGATTTCTTCACTTGTAACCTCAGAGTTATATGGGTCGAGTCCTGTGGGTCACCCGCAAGAGTTTATCCGATAGGTGCAGCATACGTTGAGGATAATTAGGGCTTCTAAGACTGAGTCTATTGGATTAGCTTCAAATTGGTTGCGTAATGTAGCTGTTAATTGGTATGAGTCTTGGGAGTTATCTAGGGGTGAGGGTGCTCCTCTAGCGGTATGGGATGAGATCGTAAAGGCCTTCCTTGGCCACTTTTTACCTCTGGAGATGAGACGAGCCTGAGTTGATAGATTCTTATATTTGAGGCAGAATGGCAGGAGTGTTTAAGATTATAGTCTTAAGTTTGATTCGTTGGCAAGATATGCTCCCACTATTGTAGCTGATATGGCTGATAGAGTGCATCATTATGTGATGAGGCTAGATCGTTATTCTATTGATAGTTGTATGGCAATGGCTTCTCAGCCAGGTATGGATATTGCTCGGGTATAAGCATATACACATTGGATAGAGGATCGACACATATGGCGTCAACTCGATAGAGATCATGAAAAAGGCCATCTTAAGAGAGCTAGATCGTCTGGTTATTCGGGTGAGTTTCGAGGCGGGAAGCCTCAATAATATAGTAGATATCATTTTCAGCCAGCCCAGGGTACACCCCCACAGTTCACAGGTAGGAGATTCGATCGTACAAGATATTCAGGAGCCAGTCAGAGCTCCAGGGTTTCAGGTTCACAGATGAACAGGGGTTCACACTAATCAAGGCCACATTTGCCTTGATGTTCTCATTATGGTAAGCCCCATTTTGGGGAATGCCATTTTGCTATAGGTGTTTGCTTTACTTGTGGCCGTCAAGGACATATTATCAGAGAGTGTCCATTTGGGGGTAGTCCAGGTGGTGCAACTCAGCCTACTGGGTCAGTTGCTGGTACATCTTCTTCTATGGCTATGTGCCCTATGGGGCAGGGTATTCAGACACCATCAAATCATGGTAGAGGCCGTGGTGGAGCTTCCAGTTCTAGCATTCCTTCAAACCGCATATACGCACTGGCTAGTAGATAGGACCAGGAGGCATCACCAAATATGGTTATAGGTATACTATCGATCTTTTCTCGGGATGTATATGCATTGATAGATCCAGGCTTCACCTTATCATATATATCTCCCTTTGTTGCTAATAGAATCGAGATAAAACCTAAATTAATAGAACCATTAGAGGTAGCTACATCAGTAGGAGATTCTGTTATAGCCAAGCAAGTATATAAAGATTGTTCGGTGATTATATATAGTCATCACACCAAGAAAGATTTGATAGCGTTAGATATGACAGAATTTGATGTTATTACAGGCATGAATTAGTTATCTTCTTGTTATGCTAATATTGATTGTAGATAAAAAGTAGTTCGATTTCAGTTCCCAGGGGAGCCAATTATAGAGTGGCTGGGAATATGGTATCGCCAAGGGGTAAGTTTATTTCATACCTCAACGCAAGAAAAATGGTTAGAAAGGGTTATATTTATAATCTAGTTTGTGTGCATGACTTGAAAACAGAAGTATTGACTCTTCAGCCAGTTTTGGTAGTTAATAAATTTCCAGATGTATTCCCAGATGAACTTCCAGGTCTTCTTTCTGAGCGGGAGATAGAGTTCACTATAGATGTGTTGCCAAATACTTAGCCCATATCTATTCATCCCTACATAATGGCACCCATAGAGCTGAAAAAGTTGAAAGGGAAACTGAAAGATTTGTTAGAAAAGGGATTCATTAGGCACAGCACATCACCTTGGGGAGCACCGGTATTGTTCGTGAGAAAGAAAGATGGGTCATTGCGAATGTGTATTGATTATAGGCAGCTGAACAAGGTGAAAATAAAGAATAAATATCCCCTACCCAGAATTAATGATTTATTTGACCAGTTGTAGGGTGCTAAGTGTTTCTCGAAGATAGACTTGCGGGCAGGTTATCATCTGGTGCGGGTAAGAGATGCAAATATTCCAAAGACTGCATTCAGGACTCGATACGGGTACTATGAGTTTAGGGTGATGTCTTTTGGGCTGACCAATACTCCAGTAGTGTTTATGGATCTAATAAATATAGTGTTCAAGCCATTCTAAGAAATGTTTGTAATTGTATTTATTGATGATATTCTAGTCTATTCACGATTAGAAGAGAAGCACGCGGATTATTTAAGGACAGTACTTGGGGTGCTCCAACACTAGAAATTGTATGCTAAGTTCTCTAAATGTGAATTCTGGTTGACTTCAGTAACATTCTTGGGGCATATTATTGGAGTTGATGGTATTCAAGTAGATACACAGAAAATTGAGGCCGTAAAGACTTAGCCTAGACTTACAACACCTACTGAGGTACGTAATTTTCTAGGGCTACCAGTATATTATAAGAGGTTCATAGAGAAGTTTTCTTCAATTTCAGTACCTTTAACAAGGCTAACTCAGAAGGCAGCTAAGTTCTAGTAGACCGATTCTTGTGAACAAAGCTTTCAATTGCTAAAAGATAAGTTGACTACGACCCAATTCTAACTCTTTCTGAAGGACTAGATGGCTATGTCATTTATTGTGATGCTTTCAATGTTGGGCTAGGTTGTGTTCCAGTGTTGGGCTAGGTTGTGTATTGATGCAATATGGTAGTGTCATACCCTATGCTTCCCGGCAGCTCAGAAAGCACGAAAGAAATTATCTAATTCATGATCTAGAGTTACCAACAATAATTCATGCTTTGAAAATATAGAGGCATTATCTATATGGCATACATGTTGATATCTACATGGATCACAAAAGTCTCTAATACATCTTTAAGCAGAAGGAGCTGAATTTGCGATAGAGAAGGTGGCTAGAGTTGCTGAAAGATTATGATGTTGACATTTTATACCATACAAGGAAAGAAAATGTTGTAGCAGATGTACTCAACTATAAATATATGGGTAGCTTGGCAGATGTACAACCATAACAGAAGAACATAGTCCATGAGATTTGCTAGTTAGCTAACCTTGGAGTCCGTTTGGCTGATTCTGGTGATAGTGGAGTTTCTGTTCGAGGAGTTAATGAATCCTCTATCATGGGAGAAATAAAAAGACGCCAATACGAGGACCCTATTCTGGCACAGTATGGGGATGCAGCCCTTCAAAAGGAAAATACCATATTTGAGATCATACCTGATGGAGTGCTAAGATATAGGGGCAGATTATGTGTACTTGAGATTGCAGGGCTACGACAATAGGTTATGGGAGAGGCACACTATGCCTGTTATTCTATTCATCCAGGCTTAACAAAGATGTACCATAACCTCAGATGTTTATATTGGTGGGATGGCATGAATAAGGACATAGCAGAGTTCGTAGCCAAGTGCTTAAATTGCTAACAAGTTAAGATTGAGCATCAGAAGCCTGGTAGATTATTACAGGAGATGGAGATCCTGACCTGGAAATAAGATGTGATCAATATGGACTTCATCACTGGTTTACCTCGCACTCTGTGAAAATATGACTCTATTTGGGTCATCGTTGATAGGTTGATAAACTCAGCCCACTTTCTTCTAGTCAAGACTACATATTCAGCTGAGTACTATGCTAGGTTGTACCTTAAGGAGATAGTGAGACTTAATGGGGTTCCCACATCTATTATCTATGATAGAGGAGCCTAGTTTACAGCAAAATTCTGGAGATCTTTCCAAGAGAGATTGGAGACACAACTGAGTCTCAGCACAACATTTTACCCTTAGACTGACGGACAGGCTGAGCGTACTACTCAGACACTACAAGATATGTTATGGGCCTATGTTATTGATTTTAAGGGTAGCTAGGATGATCATTTTCCACTTATTAAGTTTGCCTATAATAACAGCTACCATTCAAGTATTTAGATGGCACCGTATGAGGCCTGTATGGGAGGAAGTGCATATCGCCAATTAGTTGGTTTGATATTGGAGAAACTAAGTTGATAGGCCCAGAGTCGGTAGAAATCATATGCAGATAATCGACATCGACACTTAGAATTTCAGGTTGGTGACTGGGTGTTCTTGAAGGTGTCACCCATGAAAGGTATTATGAGATTTAGAAGGAAAGGAAAGCTAAGCGCGAGATACATTGGGCCTTATTGGGTTATCCATAGGGTAGACCGAATTGCCTACGAGTTAGACCTACCAGCTGATTTGGAAGTAGTGCATCCTGTTTTCCATGTGTCAATGCTTTGCAAATATATAGGCGATATTTCTAAAATATTTCCCATAGATGATATCAAGGTGATAGAGGAGTTATCCTACGAGGAACAACCTATAGCCATACTAGATCGATAGATTAGGAGGTTGCGAACTAAGGATGTGGCTTTCGTCAAAGTATTATGGCGAAACAACAACAGGGAAGAGATGACCTAGGAAGCAGAGGAGGAGATGAAAAAACTTTACCCTTACTTGTTCCTTATGCCTATAGGTAACTTAAATTCCTCACTTGGTTATATTGGTGACCTGATAAAACTATATGTTATGACGATAAGGGAAACCTTTCCAAAAATTCTTTTAGGGCCTTATAGGACCAATTCAACATTCGAGAATGAATGTTCTAAAGTGGGGAAGGACGTTATACCTAGTATATTTATAGGTCAATTTATTCGCAAAAGAATCGACACGAGTTAAATACGGAACCCTTCTCGAACACGAAATAGGAACCCTTAATTTTAAATTTCTAAATTAGAACTAATTGTTATAAATCTTATTTAGCGTAAAAATATTATTATTAGAGATTAGAAATTAATTAATTGTGGTTAGATTATTAAGTGAGGATTATGGATTATTTTAATATTAAATTAATGTTAATTAAGTGTTAGTGGCAGTGTGGGCCCCACCCATGGCATGGAAAAATTTGATTGGCTCTAGCCTTTAGTGGGACACTTGTCACTCTTAGGATCTATATACAATGTAAAATTGATGACTAAGAGCTCATTTATTATCTTCAACATTTCAAGAAACATAAAGATAGAGAGAGGTGATGCTTCGGCCATTGCTGACCATGGAAGATCTCAAGTTTTGTGATCAAAAAATTAATATTACAAGGTAATTCAACTCTTTAGAAGGTCCAAAGCAACATGGGATTGATCCTAGGGGCAGCAAGATTGATTTAATTGAAGTCATTAAACTCAGCAAATTAAGGAGCCAATTTATTAAGGTAAGAGTTAATCATTTTCTATATGTTTTAGGATGAATTTGGATGTGTTGTGAATGTGTAAATGTTAATTGGATGTATAAAATTATGTATGTTGGTATTGGAATGTTGTTAAAACCATAGGGGCTATTTTATTTGAAGTTGGTGAACTAATTTAAATTAATATTTTAGTTGTTGTTGTCATGGATTATGTGATGAGAATGAAGGAATTAAATGGTTAAAGTTGAAGTTGTAGTTGCTTTGTAGGTTGTTGTAAGAGTTAATATGATGTTAATATAATTTTCTTGTACATACAAAGGTGATGTTTTTAACGTGTGGTTGCTAGTATAGTTCATAAACTTGGATGGAAAGAATGTATAATGTATAATAAGCGTAGATGGTTCATTTGGCATGTTCGTAGGTGTTCGTGAGATTATCTGGTATCTCTTTAGGTTGTTAGTTGGGGACTATTTTGATATCTTTTTGTTGTTCTTGTTGAGCTTAGAAGATTAATGATAGTTAAGATTATACGTTGTGTTGTATGTTGGTTTGCTGTTGTAGGGTTGTTTTGATGAAAACATTAATACTATGGATCATTAAAGATAACTTGAATAAGCTGTAGTCGTATGTGGATGGTTATCGAATGTTGTGAATACGTACTGTTTGGAGGTTCTTGAGTCTTGTCTTGAATAGCTTTGATATAGTACTTGAATGTGTGGTTATTGGTGTTGGCTTAGTCGTTGTGTGGTTTGTTTTAATATAAGGGAAACGTCGTCTAATTTCTAGAAAGGAGTTACTAACGTTAGAGTGCGTTATGAATCTTCTCGTAGTTTAACCAAAGTTTTTGACGTCTTAATATAAGTTGAGACACTATTGGACAGCATATACATTTTGTATTGCGAATAAATGCTAAAGGTATGTAAAACTACCCATTCTTTCTTTTGGCATGTCTTAGATATAAGTGATATATGATATGAGCTTTTGGGTAATTCCATTCATAGGTTCCGAGTATGATTCATGATTGTTATTCACTTTTTGACGTTAGAACTCTTAAAGTAGTTGAGCTACTGCCCTTGAGTCTTCTATATGTTGGACAATAGTTGGTATGTGAAAGTCCCTATTCTTAAACACTCTATAATAATTAATGTCCTTAACTTTCATAAGTTGTCTTGTATTATCTTGATACATTTTTATGATCTCTGAAGCTTTATTTAATATAGTTTATAATGACATTCAAAGAGTACTGAACATGACTATCGCGTTGATACTCAGTATTAATTAGCCTACTTATATATGTAGTCTCAAATGATGATGTAAATGCATATGGTTACTCACTACTCTGCTCATGCATACTGTTATTACATCTTTCACCGAGTCTCTAGCCGGGTGTGTTATCATGCATAGTTTTACTATATCATTCACCGAGTCCCATGATTGCCCAAGTACGATATACATGTACATGACTTTATTCATCGAGTCCCTTTTTAGAGGGTCGGGTACAGTATATGTATATGATAAGATAATAATATGATGATACGATTATGGCACCGAGTCACATAATGGGCCGGATACGGTATATGATAATGATATGCATAATTTGTTTCGTAAGGCAAAGGTATAATGAGTTCTTGATTATCATACTTGTCTCCTGGACTCTCTACTTCAGTTATGATCTTTCTTATTGTATTTCATGCTTTATATACTCAGTATCTATCTCGTACTGACCCCCTTTCTTTGAGGGGCTGTATTTCATGCCCGCAGGTGCAGATACTCGCTTTGGTGATCCGCTATATTTGGACTTTTATTCAGTTGTCTTGGAGTGCTCCATTGTCTCGGAGCCTAAAATTTTGGTACAAATCCTTTTGATGTACATATATGTTTATTCAGGGGTATGAAGACGCCCTGTCCCGCCATAAAATACTATTGATACTCTTAGAGGTCTGCAGATATATGTGTGGGGTGTGTGTATATGTGTTCAGTTGTGTCTATATGACTTATATTTTAGGACATTCCCATTCATAGTGGCAGCCTTGTCGGCTTGCCCATATACATGTTTTAGGATGTTGTATGTAGTGGCAGCCTTGTCGGCTTGAGTATGCATAGTTAGGACATTCCCATACATTATGACAACCTTGTTGGCTTACGTACTATGTTATCTTTTGATGGTTGTGACTCCTCAGGAGACAGGTGGCTTTGATATATATATATATGTGTGTGTGTGACATTTTTGAGATAACGTCCCATCCGTATAAGTTCCATATCATGTTTAGTTGCGGATTAGCTATAGATAACAGGTGTGTACATAAGTGTCTAGTGCGGGCACTAGTCATGGCCTACGGGATTGGGTCGTGACATAGTACCTAGTTGATATTTGTTACATGCCAATGGGGATAAGGTTGTGGTAATAAATGTATTTTTTATAGTATCCATAAGAATTGGATGAAGGAATTATATATTGATGATGATGAGTCTCCCATTATAGTTCAAATTTGCTTCAGTTAGGTAGATATGAACTTAGAAAGTCGGTATTAGTAGGCTAAGAAGGGAAATGTCAAACTATTAAGAGTTAGGTAAGGCAACTATGTGCACCAATAAGAGCAATGATGATAGAAAGATGCCTATAAGATAGAAGGAAGTTAAGGGGAGTATCTCAGAAGAATGACTTATTAGCGGTGTTGTATCTTCGAGTATAGTATAATTGGGTGGGGTAGTGTGCTTATAACTTAGATTTGTGTAGAGAATCAGTTTGTAATCTTAGGGTAGTGACTTTTGATCTAAAGAGGAGATGAGGTATTGAACCAAAGTGGGCCTTGAGTTTAAAGAAGTGATAAGTTGACTAGGATGAGACATCAGTGTTTTTTCATCTCTTACATTCCTTATACTTCAGCTGAGGTGATACCCTACTCATTTCTTGTGTATAAGTGCCATACCCATGGCCCAGACCCATGCACTTTATGTTGATTCATGTTTATACTCAGTTCCTAAACTAAGAAGTCATAACTTTCTTCAGTGATACTAATCTTATTCCATGAATCTATGAATTTCTAGCCCTATGATGTATGAGACATGATGTATTCAATCACATTTCATGCTATGCTCAGTTCTAAAAATTCATGTTAGGCCTTAAAAATCTAGTGAGATCATATTACGTTATGAATGTCCCAGATCAGATTTCTTGAAAGAATTGTGTTTATGATCTTTCGGTCTAAGCTCTTTGTCACGCCCCGGGAGGGTACCCTAGACGTAACCGGCACCCGAAGGCCATTTCTAACCTCCGAGCGAACCCCCTGGTCCAGTCACACATTCGTTCTATCACATTCTCTTAGCAGAACTCAGTTAATGAAGTACTATTCACAATATGGGGGCCAAAGGCCATATATGTTTAACTAGACAAAATAAATATAATAAAACTCCTCACAATAACCATTCAACCTCCCCACACTCCAGTCTATGAAGCCTCTATCAAAGTATAAGAGGTGCCAATGACAAGTCCATGGCTACACACAATCAAAATAAAGGAAATGGCAACAAAACTGTACATGAAGGCTCAACATCCTCTAGAAACTAGGAGGACTCACCAACTAGCTGATGGTGTATGTGGATCTTCAACGGAGCGCCGGTTGATGATCTCTAGTACCTGTCTCTGCATCATGAAACAATGCAGGCCAAATGGCATCAGTACATGGAATGTACGAGTATGTAAAATGGCCGAATACAACGAATATCAAGGAAGAATTAATCAACTCGGAAGCTCAACCCAAGAGGAATAACAACTCAATCAAATGTCTTAAGTCTAAATAAGAATATGATTTAGACGGGACCAATCACATACAATTCAACTCAATCTGACTCAGAGTACTATCAAGACCTATTTGGGAGTTTCTCTTAACCGACAACCATCACTTATGAGCCAGTGAAAGTACAACCAATCGACATTATTGCCGCGTCCGTTCATACTTTGCCAGGGTATGAACGAATCAACAAATCATGGATCCAATCCAACCAGCTCCTATAATGTCAGGACAAATCTCTCAGGAAAGCATCTGACTTTAACGGTTCCATCCCCCCTATGTTTGGTGACGCAGTTATTGGGCTCGAGTATGGACTATATTCTTGCCCAATTCGGTGCTCGATACTCCTCCCAAGACTCAATGCTAATAAAACTCCATCCAATCAACTCAATCAAATCACATCAACAAGTCTCATTACAACCTTGTCAACTCATCAACTCTATCACAATCAAACCTCTTCTAATCATACTATCCGATCAATCTCAATCATATCTTCAAAAGAAATTTAAATGCACATATATAGCAACATCTAGATATAATCAATCATTTCCTCCATCCATATGAGAAATCTTTGAGACTCATCACAATTTCAAGACTTTAAGTTCACATTTTTATAATAATCAACATTTTAAAGAAAATAACATCCTTTATCAAAATTTACATAGTCAAGAAGATCAATAGAATATATTTAACAACTCATTTTCATCAACTCATACTCACATAAAGGCTCATTTTGGGAACTTCTTAACACAACAACATCAATACATATAGAATCAAATAAATAGGGAACAAAACTCATTTAAACTTAGACCATACCAAGAAACTCCATTTTCATGAACATCTAACCTCAAAGCAAGAATAGGGCACATGGGTGGACTCAACCCATGTTTTGGATAGCCTTACATACCTTAGTGAAGACTTGAAGAGAACCTTGTGGTTGGGTCTTCAATGGAGAACTCAAACCTTGAAGCTCTTGGAACTCTTCTTGTTGGAAATGGAGAAGAAGAAAAAGAAGAAGAAGAGAGAGAGATAGGTTTTTAGGGCTTTTAGAGAGAGAGAGTGAGGGATTGAAAATGATCCCAAAATGTGCTAAGGTTGATACATATATAATTTGGAACAATTCCCAAATTGCCCCTCCTTAAAAGTTCTGAAAAATAGGCGAAAATGCACCTGGCGCGATAGTGGCGCATCGCGCCATTGCAGCGCCAGGCCGATTACGCCTAAAACCTGTACACCTCGTAGTGGCGCGCCACGCCAGAGACCAAACTACTAAGGCATGTTTCTGGCGCGATACTGGCGCGTCGCGCCCTTACAGCGCTAAGGCCATATTTTCTGGGTTCTAGAAATTTGGCCTGAAAAACCCTGCACAACTTTTAGCGGCGCGTCGCGCCAGGGGCCAAACTACTGAGGCATATTCCTGGCGTGATAGTGGCGCGTCGCGCCACTACGGCGCTAAGCCCAAATTTCTAGTAGTTGAACCCCAGGCCTAAAAATCTCTGATGTGCTCGTTCATCTTAGGATCGCCATATCTTTCGACTCTGAACTCCAAAATTTACATTCTTGGTGGCGTTAGAAAGAAGACTCAATGACCTTTAATTTAATAGGTCGTGGGCCACCTATATTTCCGTCTCTCAAAATATAGGGTCATTAGAAGTCGACTCCTTATACAAACTCGTCCTAAAACTTAGTCACGACGAGCCTTCTTGGTCTTAGCTTGGTCCTAGGGACCCCACCTCACCTCCAACACTTTTCAATTACTCGGGGACTCATCTTAACTCAAGCACATACTTCGAAATAATTGAGTTAGACCCTACACGAATACAACAAGGGTCCGAATCTTAGGAAAATTTTTGAGGGGTGTTACACTCTTCTAGTGATCTTTTCTTTTAAGTCTTGACAGCGATGTTGATGATAGTAGATGAGTTATGATTTATGGGAGAGAGTGGGTGTTCCTCATTGTGATAGTTTTGGTATACCTATTCTATTAAAGGTTATAGGCATGGAGGAAAAGAGGGATGTGATCTTGTTGATTGCAATAGATAGGGAAGAGTATATTGGTGTCTCTTAGTAGGGGTCAATGCAATTGCGGATATAGAGATGCTAAGGTAGACACAAGTAATATTGACCTCAAAAATAAAAGCAATAGAGTGGCTAGAATGATAGGCTTTAATGTGTGGTTGTCGTTATGTTATACCCTAGAAATTACCAAAACACCCCTAGATGATAGTGTTCTCGCATAAAGTATCACCCTAAAAATATTTTGCCAATCCGAGGCGGGATTATCTATTGGGGGGAAATCATGTGGGATAATGGTCTTGGTTGAATTTTAGGTCAACCGGATCAAAAGATAATATTTTGGAGCAAAAGCAACCTAACTAGAGAAGTGACCAACAGGTCCACGTCGCGGACCTACCCCCACCTAGTTTATTTTCTCACTTTGTTCATAAAATGCATTTAGTAAATGCATTCTATGTGTTGCGCGACTTTTGTACATAAATCGCATTTGACAATGCAATTTATGTTTAAATATTTTTCATACGTTTTTCAGTTTAGTAAGGGGCATTCTGGTCTTTCCCCACCCCTCCTATACTTAACCTATGACTGATATAGGACATTTTAAACATTATACATATTATATACATACATACATACATATTATATATATATATATATATATATATATATAACCCATTCTTTAGACTTTTTACACTTTCAAGATTCTTCATCAAGGTCAGTTTTTCTTCATAGATTTCATGTTTTCCAACCCTAATTTTTTCATCTATTCATGAATTGCTAAGAGAAATATTAAATCATTATCATAAGGTTTAGAAGAAAACGAATCCAAGAATTTCAAGAAAGGGTCTCTTGATTATTATTCTTCGAGTTAAATTATTCTTTGATTTCCAGGTATGTAAGGCTAACCATAATGTGGATTGAGTTCATCCACATGCCCTACATCTTTATTGATTCGAGTTGAATTAAGTTTTGAGGTTCCATGAATTGAGTTCCTAAGTTATTTATGATTCATATTGTGTTCTTGTATATATATTACAATATTCTTTGATGAGTTTCTTGAATTGAGTATTGTTGAGAGTATGGATTCATGTTTGCAATAACATGAACCCTAATTGAGATTTTATTTTTATTTTATGCATTGTTGGAGTTTTTAAAGAATGATTTGCGAACATTTTTGCATTAATTATTTTATGCACTATTTTGAGTTTAAAGAATGACTATTTTCATCTTTGATTGAGAAAGAGTTTGAGTATGAGTTGAGTTTGAGAAGTCTCTTAATTATTATTTTAAGAATGAATTTGAGAAGTGTCTTAATTATTACTTTTGAGCATGAATTTGAGAAATCCCTTAATTATTATCTTGATATGAGTATTTTAAGTATAAACGAGTTGAGCATTATTACATTAAACCATCTATTTTGAGATTGAATTGAGAAGTTATATTATATTTTTATTTTAAATGCATTCACTGAGTTGAGATTATGCCTATTTTAAAGAGAAGAGATGAGCTGAGTTTTGAGCTAAGTCTAAAAAAAGACTAAATTATGTATTTTGAGTATTTTCTCACTAGATGTATATGAGCATAATAAAATATTTTGGGAGTAGTATTGAGCATCGATATATGATTAGCCCATTAACTACATAGTTAGCGTAGGATAAAGACTATGCCTTTCTAAGTCCCAAAATGATGGACTTTGAGTAATTTTAGATCCATTGAGTTTGCGTCACTTACTCTAGCAAAGTAATGGGCAGCTTTGGTAACGACAATAATTTGTTGTATCATCACTAGCTCATAATGGTGGTTGTCAGTTAGAGAAACTCCCCAAGAAGTAAATTCTTGCATTTATGCATTTGCAGACAATGCCTCAAAAGCTTGCCTCCAGCAAGAAAAATGCCGCCAACATCGAGTTTCCACAATTTGAGATCCCCCCACCCACTGGAGTGAGACCTAGGGGTCGACTTGCTCGATCTGCTGAGGTGCCTCAAGTACCCACTACTCAGCCTACTCCTAATTCAGAGGCTAATTTTAGGGGAGTATCGCCATGCTTACTCAGTTTGTAGCTGCCTGAAATGGTAGCTAGAGTTCACCAGCTCCCAACTCTAGTCATTAAGAGTTGTCTGCCGTTATAAGGATTAGGGATTTTCTGAGAATGAATCCGCCCATATTTACTAGATCCAAGGTTGAGGAAGATCCTCAAACCTTTATTGATGAAATGTGGTAGATTTTGAAAGACATACATGCCACAGAACTAGAAGGAGTTAAACTTGTTTCCTACCAGCCGGAGGGTGTTGCCAATGTCTAGTATAATCAATGGGAGAAAAGTAGAGGTGAAGAAGTTGAGCCTGCAGTTTAGGATGAATTCAAGAATGCATTCTCGGACTACTTCTTCCCGCGAGAGCTGAGGGAGGAAAAGGCAGAAAAGTTTATGAACCTGAAATAAGAGGGGATATCTGTAAAATAATACAGTCTAAAGTTTGTTAAGCTTTCCAAGTATGCTTCCAAAATTGTTCCTGATGTGAGAGCCAAAATGAGAAGATTTATTTCAGGTTTGGGCATGCATATGAAGGAGTGTCAGGCAGCCTTGTAGATTTCGAATATGGACACCTCCAGGCTTATGGTGTAAACTCAGCATGTTAAGAAGAATAAGAAAAGGGACAGAGAGGAGCATCAAAGCAAATGGACCAAATTTGTAGGTAATGAGGGCAATCACCAGAAGAGAGGTAATGGCAACCGTTCTTTTCTTCCAAATGAGGTTTTCTAGTTATGCACTCTCTACAGCTAGTGCACCTGCAACTAACAATAGGAATGACCAAATCATCCCATTTCTTACTGATTAATACTACGGACACCGTAGAGGACTATGCTAGATTATACCTTCAAGAAATCGTTAGATTTCATGGGGTTCCCTTGTCTATCATCTTAGATAGGGGAGCTCAATTTACTACTCAATTTTGGAAGTCATTCCAGAAAGGTTTGGGTTCAAAAGTGAACCTTAGCACTGCTTTCTATCTGCGGACAGATAGACAGGCAGAGCATACAATTCAGACTTTTGAGGATATATTGAAAGCTTGTGTCATAGACTTCAAAGGTTGTTGGGATGATCATTTACCACTTATTGAGTTTGAATATAATAATAGATTGTATTTGAGTATCCAAATGGCTCCTTATGAAGCTTTGTATGAGAAGAGATATTGTAACATCCCCCAAAAACGTTGTATACGATGTTTCAAATTTTGCCTAAATATGATATAGCCTCTGTATTTTGGGCATAACGTTTCATAGGAATATCCAAATTGAGTGATTCAAATTTCTGAGTAACCACAAGCTCATTCCCTATGACTTTTATGAAGACTATATTTTAATATTCGGAGGTTAAGTAGGTCAAATAAATTAATTTTTGTAAGGTAGGATGCTGTGACGGAAATGAGTGTTTATAGAAGAAAAATCATATCTCACTGTAGGTTTATCCAAATTGGTTGATTCTTGAACGATATAAACTATACTTCCATATCTACAATTCTCATGAAGACACCAAATCCTAATAAGGAATTTATCTTATTCAAACGCAGCTCCCAAAAAGAGTATTCTGTTAAAAATAACTCATTTCACCTACCATAGAAAGATCTAGATACATTTGACATCACTCATGACATAAATTGTCCTCCATTTAACATCATCCATGACATTAATATATTCCACTAAATTTTTAGATTTTTTTTATAATTATTTTATTTATTATTAGGTCCCTCTTTCCCACCTATAAATACCCACCTTATTTCCTCATTTTATTCATCAAGCTTTCTCAAGCAAATCTTCTCTCTATACACTTCTTTACACATTCTCAAATATAGTTTTAGTTCTTAGTAGGGAAGAAATACTATTCCGGTGATTCATATACTCCGGGTAGTACACAAAACGTTCCAGCAAGGAGAGAAGCTAGGACTCAAGAGTGTTCATTAAGTCTTTCGGTACCAACTAAAGCTTCAGTTTCCAGGTATGTAAGGCTTCAATGAGAGTATTCCTTCCACTCTCATGTCTAAATTATTTTGATTATATGATAAATTATATTTATTTTCTTTAAGCTTTACTCTAAGTTAAGTGGTATTTATCAATGAATTTTTCCATCCATATAGTCCAAAAACTCTTTCAATTAAGTCTCTTGATTTCAAGTAATATTTTTGTTATGGTAATTTTTATTTTTTACTTAATAGTATGAATCATGGTTAAACTAATGATTATTGATCTATTTTGATACAACATAATTTTATATGTATGAATTGATGGATTGCAATTAATTTATTTATTTATTTATATTTTTAAAGGTTCTTGAAATTCATGGTGGGTTGTCTAAAGCATGATTTTTAATTAATGGATTTCAAAGTATTTATGAATATTTATTTACATACATATTTGCAAGTTGAAGTGATTTGAACCCACCTAGATTTACTATGTTTTTAATAAAGTTTGACTTGAAAGCTTTGACTCCAAATAAATATTTATGAAAGCAATATATATGATCAAAAAGGGAGTCTTATGAAATCAAAGAAAGATGAAATGATATGAATGATGGATTCTTTATGCAATAAGGACAATTCTTGCATATTTGAATTATCAAATGTTTTAATGAGCTATTCTACCGAATATGATGTTTGAATTCTCCAGTTATATGCTATGAATATTTTGAAGTATTAAACTATTCCGTGGGATTGACTTATCACCGAATGAGGCATTGAGGTGGAATTCGGTAAGGGAATCCTAGTAGCAACCCCTTGTCTTATTAACTATGTGCCAACATAGGAGCCCTTGTAGGCTTAGGCTAATAGATCCATAAATAGCCCTTAAAGTTAAAGTTAAAGAAATGGATGAAGTTGACGGAGTTCTACCTGGCAAGTAGTCTCCCCGGCCAACGTAGGGGGTTATGTTGGATTCCACGTAATAGCTCGCATGATCTTAAATGCCGGTTATGGTTATTTTCCCACAAAATGAATGTTTTAAAAGATATCCATATGATTTATTATGCATGTATTACATTATGTTCCATATTACATAAATGTTATAATATTTCCTCAATGTTCATGCATCCTTACATAGTTAGTACATTCAAAGTACTAACGCATACTCTTTTGCCTACATGATATCACCATGTAGGGATCGGTGCTCCTCCTCGTTCTCCTCCACGTGGCTAGTTGATATTCCATTGAAGACTACTTTTGGTGAGTTCCCATGTTCCGAGAACAATACTCCTTTATCTTTCTAGCTTATGATATGTTAAGATATTTTATTATGGCATTTCTTCTATTATGATTGAGGGTGAGCTCGGAACTTGTCTTAGCCCCATTAAATCTAATAGTTAGAGGTATTGTTGGACATATGTAAGTTGAAGATTTATTATTATAATTTCCGCTTGTCTATTTATCATCATTACCTATGAAAGGCTAAAAGAATACTAAGAGGCTTGTTTGAGGTACTTTCGGGTTCTTCATTCGCCATGTCATGTCTAGGCCCTAGGCTTGGGTCGTAACAAACTTGGTATCAGAGCCCGAGGTTTTGAATGATCCTTGGAGTCCAACATACTGCGTCGAATAGGGTCTTGTTCATGGTTGTGAAGCGCACCACAATTATGAATAAGAGACTATGAGGCGTTTAGGAAAAATTTCACTTCTTTCAAATTCATGTCGTGCCTTAGAGCATCCTAAGCTTTCCTTTAACTAACGACCCATTTTGTGTTCTTTAGATAATGACACGTGGAAGACCACCTCGAAGAGCAAGGGTTGACGATGAGGACCAAACTCCTCCGGTTCCCAATACCCAACATCATGAGGATGGGGTAACCCATGTTGAGTTTCGCAGTGTTATTACTTTGTTAGCTCAAGTCGTAGCCAACCAAGGAAATCTAGGTGTTCCTTCTCCCTAAATACAAAATCCAGCCTCTAGGATTCGGGATTTCCAAAGAATGAATGCACCCGAGTTCGATGGTTCTAAACTAGATGAGGACCCTATGGAGTTCATTAATGAGTTGTACCAGATTGTGGCTATCATGGGTGTGCCACCAAATGAGAAGGCCGAGCTAGTGGCCTATTAACTCAAAGGTGTGGCTCGAGTGTGGTATGAACAATGGGTTGTTGAGAGGGATAAAGAAATAGGGCCGATAGGATGGGAAGAGTTTAAAGGTGCCTTCCTAGATAGGTTCTTCCCATTGGAGCTAAGGGAGGCCAAAATCCAAGAGTTCATCAACCTCCGTCAAGGGAGTATGAGCGTGAGAGAGTATGCTCTCAAATTCACTAAGTTGTCAAAGTATGCTCCCTTCATGGTCTCTGACCCAAGAGCTAGGATGAGCAAGTTTATTTCCGGTGTCTCAAGATTGGTGTCCAAGGAGTGCAAAACGGCCATGTTGATCAAGGAGATGGATATCTCTCGGTTAATGACTTACGCAGAATAAATTGAAGAAGAGAAGCTTAGAGAGAGATCAAGGAGGTTCAAAAAGGCTAGAGTAGATGGTGGAGGGTTTAACCCTCAAAGGTCCGATCATGGTAACAATGGCAAAGGCCAAGGTGGGCAACGATTTGTGGGACAAGGTTCCACCAATACTCCTCCTATAAAGTTCACCAAGGACAAGAGTGGTAAACCAATGATTCCAAAAGAGAATGTTGCTACTCAAACTTTCCCCGCTTGCAAGAAGTGTGGAAGGACTCACAAAGGGGAATGCTTAGCCGGCTCCAATGCATGCTTTAAGTGTGGCAAGCTGGGCCACCATGCTAAGGATTGTAGAGATGGTGGTGGTAGGACTCAAGGATAAATTGCTCATGGTCAACAAGTCCAAGGAGGTGTCCAACACACCAACCGCTTTTACGCCTTGCATGGGAGACAAGAGATTGAGGATGCACCCAATGTCATTACCGGTATGTTAAAGGTCTTTTCTTTTGATGTGTATGCACTATTAGATCCAGGTGCAAATTTATATTTTGTTACTCCATTCCTTGCTAATAGATTTGATGTTTTACCTGAAATATTATTAGAGCCTTATTTGGTGTCTACCCCTGTTGGTGAGTCAGTTATTGCTAGAAAGGTCTATAGGGGTTGCCTTGTGTCTATCTTGCATAAAGTTATTCCTTGTGATCTCATTGAGCTTCACATGATAGATTTCGATGTTATTCTTGGGATGGATTGGTTACATGCATCTTATGCTTCCATAGATTGTAGGAATCGTCGAGTCAAGTTCCAATTTCCAAATGAGCCTGTTATTGAATGGCAGGGTCGTGATTCGGTGGTAAAGGGTCAGTTTATTTCTTATCTTAAGGCTCGCAAAATGATTTCTAAGGGATGTATTTACCACATTGTGAGGGTTAGGGATGTCAACTCTAAAAGTACTTCTCTTGAGTCAGTTCCTATAGTCAATGAATTCCCCGATGTCTTTCCCAATGACCTTGCCGGTGTCCCTCCCGAAAGGGAAGTTGATTTTGGTATCGATCTTCTCCCCGATACCCAACCTATCTCTATTCCTCCTTACCGTATGGCCCCAGCAGAATTGAAAGAGTTAAAGGAACAATTAAAGGACTTGTTGGAGAAGGGGTTCATAAGACCAAGTATTTCGCCATGGGGTGCTCCCGTTCTATTTGTAAGAAAGAAGGATGGGTCACTTCGAATGTGCATAGACTACCAGCAATTAAATAAGATGACCATTAAGAATAAGAACCCACTCCCTAGAATAGATGACTTGTTTGATCAATTTCAAGGGGCAAGTTACTTCTCTAAGATCGACCTTCGGTCCGGCTATCACCAACTACGGGTAAGGGAGTGTGACATTCCCAAAATAGCCTTCCGAACAAGGTATGGTCACTATGAGTTTGTGGTGATGAGTTTTGGGTTGACGAATGCACCGACGGTGTTTATGGACTTGATGAATAGGGTGTTCAAACCTTACCTTGATACCTTTGTAGTGGTCTTCATTGATGATATTTTAATTTACTCTCGGGGTAAGGAAGAACATAAAAATCACTTGAGAGTTGTTCTTCAAACATTGAGGGATAAACAATTATTTGCAAAATTTAGTAAGTGTGAATTTTGGTTAAAGGAGGTAGCATTTCTTGGTCACGTAGTATTCGGTGATGGAATCAAGGTTGATCCTAAGAAAATAGAGGCAGTCAAAAATTGGCCTAGACCATTATCTCCTTCAGATATTAGGAGCTTCTTAGGTCTAGCCGGGTACTATAGAAGGTTCGTCAAAGGCTTTTCTTCTATCTCATCTCCTATGACAAAATTGACCCAAAAGAAATCCAAATTCATATGGACAGATGAGTGTGAGAAGAGTTTCCAGACCTTAAAAGATCGACTTACCTCTGCTCCTATTTTGACTCTCCCAAAAGGATTAGAAGGGTTTGTAGTTTATTGTGATGCTTCAAAGATTGGTTTAGGCTGTGTCTGAATGCAAAAAGTCAAGGTAATAGCCTATGCTTCTAGGAAATTAAAGGTGCATGAGTGCAACTACCCTACCCATGACCTTGAATTGGCGGCCGTTGTTTTTGCTCTAAAGATTTGGAGGTATTACCTCTATGGGGTGCATGTGGATGTGTATACTGATCATAAGAGTCTTCAATATGTGTTCACCCAAAAGGACCTTAATCTAAGGCAAAGAAGGTGGCTAGAACTCCTTAAGGACTATGACATGAGTGTGCACTATCATCCGGGTAAAGCCAATGTGGTTGCTGATGCACTTAGTAGAGTGTCTATAGAGAATGTGGCCCATGTGGATGAAAAGAAGAAGGAGTTGGTGAAAGATGTTCACCGATTGGCTAGATTAGGGGTGAAGTTGGGTAGTACTAATAATGGGGGTATGGTTGTTCAAAATAGTTCTGAATCCTCTTTGGTGGTGGATGTTAAATTCAAGCAAGATCTTTACCCAAAGTTTATCGAGTTAAAGAAGTTGGTAAAAGAAAAGAAGATAGAGGTCTTTTTCCAAGGGGGAGATTGGGTTCTATACTACCAAGGTCGGATATGTGTTCCAGATGTTGATGGCCTAAGGAGTTTGATCTTGATGGAGGCTCATAATTCTAGATACTCCATTAATCCTGGTTCAACAAAAATGTACCGAGACTTCAAGGAGTTGTATTGGTGGGGTGGCATGAAGAAGGACATAGCAAGGTTTGTGTCCGAATGTACAAATTGCCAACAAGTGAAGACCGAACATCAAAGGCCAGGTGGCCTAGCCCAAGACATTGAAATCCCTACTTGGAAGTGGGAATATGTGAATATGGATTTTATAGTGGGTTTGCCTCATACCCGAAAGCGTCATGACTCGATTTGGGTAATTATTGATAGAATGACTAAGTCAGCTCACTTCCTACCGATTAAAACTTCCTATAGTGCCGAAGACTATGCCAAGTTGTATATTCGGGAGTTGGTGAGGTTGCATGGTGTGCCGTTATCCATTATTTCGGATCGTGGTACCCAATTCACTTCTCACTTCTGGAGATCATTTCAAAAAGGCCTCGGTACTAAGGTAAAGTTGAGCACAACATTCCATCCTCAAATGGATGGGCAAGCCGAAAGGACGATTCAAACACTAGAGGATATGTTAAGGGCTTGTGTGTTGGAGTTTAAAGGGAATTGGGATGATCATCTACCTCTCATCGAGTTTGCCTATAATAATAGTTACCACTCAAGTATTGAGATGGCGCCGTTTGAGGCTTTGTATGAGAGACGATGTAGATCACTAGTTGGTTGGTTCGAAGTAGGCGAGATGACCTTGTTGGGCCCCGATTTGGTACTTGATGCTTTAGAGAAGGTGAAGATCATTAGAGAAAGGTTGAAAATGGCTCAAAGTCGTCAAAAGTCCTATTCTGACACTAGAAAAAGGGATCTTGAGTTTAATGTGGATGATTGGGTGTATCTGAAGGTTTCACCAATGAAAGGTGTGGTTCGATTTGGCAAGAAAGGAAAATTGAGCCCTAGATATGTAGGGCCTTATAGAATCGTGAGACGTGTTGGTATGGTTGCATATGAGTTGGAATTACCATTGGAAATGGCCATGGTTCATCCGGTGTTTCACGTGTCTATGTTGAAAAAATGTGTGGGTGATCCTAGTTCCATTCTACCTATGGGAGTAGTTAATATTGAAGAAAACTTGACCTATGAAGAAGTTCCTGAAGAAATTTTGGACCGGCAAGTTAAGAGATTGAGGAACAAAGAAGTTGCATCTGTTAAAGTCCTTTGGAGGAATCAATAAATAGAAAGTGCAACATGGGAAGCGGAAGCGGATATGATTAAGAGATACCCTCATCTTTTCCCCTCTGCCCAAACCTAAGGTATTAAGTTGCCCTTGCTCAATTACTTGAAATCTTTACATCTCAACTTTTCTTGTCATATGCTTGCAAAATTATGAAATATGTTTTAAACGGTATTTTAAATTACACTGTTGCATTAATGATAGGTTATTTGTTAACACTCTACTCTACTTAAGCTAAGACTTTTCTCATTCGAAGACGAATGTTCCCAAGGGGGAGATAATGTAACATCCCCCAAAAACGTTGTATACGATGTTTTAATTTTCGCCTAAATATGATATAGCCTATGTATTTTGGGCATAACTTTTCATAGGAATATCCAAATTGAGTGATTCAAATTTCGGAGTAACCACAAGATCATTAACTACAACTTTTATGAAGACTATATTTTAATATTCGGAGGTTAAGTAGGTCAAATAAATTAATTTTTGTAAGGTAGGATGCTGTGACGGAAATGAGTATTTATAGAAGAAAAATCATATCTCACTGTAACTTTATCCAAATTGGTTGATTCTTGAACGATATGAAACTAGACTTCCATATCTACAATTCTCATGAAGACACCAAATCCTAATAAGGAATTTATCTTATTCAAACGCAGCTCCCAAAAAGAGTATTCTGTTAAAAATAACTCATTTCACCTACCATAGAAAGATCTAGATACATTTGACATCACTCATGACATAAATTGTCCTCCATTTAACATCATCCATGACATCAATATATTCCACTAAATTTTTAGATTTTTTTTATAATTATTTTATTTATTATTAGGTCCCTCTTTCCCACCTATAAATACCCACCTTATTTCCTCATTTTATTCATCAAGCTTTCTCAAGCAAATCTTCTCTCTATACACTTCTTTACACATTCTCAAATATAGTTTTAGTTCTTAGTAGGGAAGAAATACTATTCCGGTGATTCATATACTCCGGGTAGTACACAAAACGTTCCGGCAAGGAGAGAAGTTAGGACTCAAGAGTGTTCATTAAGTCTTTCGGTACCAACTAAAGCTTCGGTTTCCAGGTATGTAAGGCTTCAATGAGAGTATTCCTTCCACTCTCATGTCTAAATTATTTTTATTATATGATAAATTATATTTATTTTCTTTAAGCTTTACTCTAAGTTATGTGGTATTTATCCATGAATTCTTCCATCCATATAGTCCAAAAACTCTTTCAATTAAGTCTCTTGATTTCAAGTAATATTTTTGTTATGGTAATTTTTATTTTTTACTTAATAGTATGAATCATGGTTAAACTAATGATTATTGATCTATTTTGATACAACATAATTTTATATGTATGAATTGATGGATTGCAAGTAATTTATTTATTTATTTATATTTTTAAAGGTTCTTGAAATTCATGGTGGGTTGTCTAAAGCATGATTTTTAATTAATGGATTTCAAAGTATTTATGAATATTTATTTACATACATATTTGCAAGTTGAAGTGATTTGAACCCACCTAATTTTACTATGTTTTTAATAAAGTTTGACTTGAAAGCTTTGACTCCAAATAAATATTTATGAAAGCAATATATATGATCAAAAAGGGAGTCTTATGAAATGAAAGAAAGATGAAATGATATGAATGATGGATTCTTTATGCAATAAGGACAATTCTTGCATATTTGAATTATCAAATGTTTTAATGAGCTATTCTACCGAATATGATGTTTGAATTCTCCAGTTATATGCTATGAATATTTTGAAGTGTTAAACTATTCCGTGGGATTGACTTATCACCGAATGAGGCATTGAGGTGGGATTCGGTAAGGGAATCCTAGTAGCAACCCCTTGTCTCATTAACTATGTGCCAACATAGGAGCCCTTGTAGGCTTAGGCTAATAGATCCATAAATAGCCCTTAAAGTTAAAGTTAAAGAAATGAATGAAGTTGACGGAGTTCTACCTGGCAAGTAGTCTCCCCGGCCAACGTAGGGGGTTATGTTGGATTCCACGTAATAGCTCGCATGATCTTAAATGTCGGTTATGGTTATTTTCCCACAAAATGAATGTTTTAAAAGATATCCATATGATTTATTATGCATGTATTACATTATGTTCCATATTACATAAATGTTATAATATTTCCTCAATGTTCATGCATCCTTACATACTTAGTACATTCAAAGTACTAACGCATACTCTTTTGCCTACATGATATCACCATGTAGGGATCGGTGCTCCTCCTCGTGGCTAGTTGATATTCCATTGAAGACTACTTTTTGTGAGTTCCCATGTTCCGAGAACAATACTCCTTTATCTTTCTAGCTTATGATATGTTAAGATATTTTATTATGGCATTTCTTCTATTATGATTAAGGGTGAGCTAGGAACTTGTCTTAGCCCCATTAAATCTAATAGTTAGAGGTATTGTTGGACATATGTAAGTTGAAGATTTATTATTATAATTTCCGCTTGTCTATTTATCATCATTACCTATGAAAGGCTAAAAGAATACTAAGAGGCTTGTTTGAGGTACTTTCGGGTTCTTCATTCGCCATGTCACGTCTAGGCCCTAGGCTTGGGTCGTGACAGATATACATCACCAATTGGTTGGTTGAAGTCGGTGGGGCTGAGCTGATTTGGCCAAACTTGGTTCACCAGGCTATAGAGAAGGTGAAAATTGTCCAAGAGAGGTTGAGGACTGCTCAAAGTCACCGAAAATCCTACAGTGATGTTAGAAGGAGAGATTTGGAGTTCAAAGTGCATGATTGGGTATACTTGAAGGTTTCACCCATGAAAGGTATAATGAGATTTGGGAAGAAAGGGTAGATCCTTATGAGATTGTGAAGAGGGTTGGTAACGTGTCCTATAAGTTGGAGTTGCCAACAGAGTTAGCAACTATTCATCCCGTGTTTCACATCTCTATTCTTAAGAAGTGTTTGGGAGACCCTTTGCTAGTTGATCTGAAAAAGAGCTTTGGGTGAAAGAGAGTTTGACTTATGAAGAGATTTTGATCCAAATCCTTGATCGTTAGGTTCGCAAGTTAAGAACCAAAAATGTTGCATCCGTTAAAGTTCTATGGCAAAATTAGTTTGTTGTAGAGGCCACATGGGAAGATGAGGAAGAGATAAAAGACAAATATCCACATCTATTCTTGCCCATCGATAAGAATGTTGAAGGTAATGTCCATATTCTTCATTTGAATTTATATGTCCATCCTTGGGTTTGAATAGTTGATTGTTTAGAGCATTTGATTGGTTGATTGATTGACTCTTGACTGTAATTCATGCCTTGAGTCCATCTTTGGTTTACTCATCATTCGAGGATAAATGATGCCAAGAGGAAGATATTGTTATACCCTAAAAATTACCAAAACACCCATAGAAGATAGCGTGCTTGCATAACATATCACCCCTAACTTTTTGGCCAATCCGAGGCTGGATTATTGATCAGGGGGAAATCATATGGTAAAAATGGACTCAGTTGAATTTTAGGCCAACTAGATTAAAAGATAATTTTTCAGGGCAAAAGCTGCCTAACCAGAGAAGTGAGCGACAGGTCCACATTGCGAACCCGTCCCTACCTAGTTCATTTTCTCACTTTGTTCATAAAATGCAATTAACAAGTGTGTTTTATGCGTTGCATAACTTTTGTACATAGATTGCATTTGACAATGCAAATTATGTGTAAATTTTTTCATATATTTTTCAATTTAGTGAGGGGCATTCCGGTCTTTCCCCACCCCTTATATACTTAACCTTATACTTTTTACACATTCAAGCAAAAGAAACTAGGGCTAAGAAAAGGAAAAAGAGCTAGGGTTCTCTTTCGAGATTCTTCAACAAGGTAAGTTCTTCTTCATAGATTTCAAGTTTTCCAACCCTAATTTCTTCATCAGTTCTACCCAGCTTTTGGTGAAACCTCTTTGCATTCAGAGGCATTCTTGAGTCTTTGTCCTTTCAGTTATTTACTATTAGTTTGAGGTAGACATGGGTCTGTCCTGATACCTATTTCAGAGTCAGTTCTAGAGGTTTCATACACTAGTAGAGAGTATCCAATTTACTTCCTCAGGTATGTTCTAAACATTGAGTTAAGTCTCATATATTTTATGCATTTGAGTTTCATGATTATGTTAAAGAGTGGTAAGTGCATGCTTTATTGTGCCCATCTGAGCTTATTTATGAATTAAAGTCTTTCGCTGAGTGAGTTAACCTGGAAAAGTAGTTCACTTAGGATTAGAATGGTTTCTGAGTGCCGACCACGTCTAGGATGTTTGATTGGGGCATGACATATTACGTGAGTAATTGCAGTAGGCTATAATGGCTTTGTGTTAAGGGTTTCAAGGGAGTGCATTGGAGTGGTTATAGAACTAGGCTTGAATGTGGTGTTGATGGCATGTGAGTGAATGCATGATGCATTGGATGTTTCTTTATTAGGACTTGAGGTGTGTTAGATGTGGTGGTAAAGAGTGGTACTCTTAGGATTAAATTCTCTATAGAAGTATAGAACATGAAGCTTGTGGTGTAGAGTAGCATGATCATTTTATGTGTTGCACCTTTCAACTTTGAGTTAGGCTTGAACATAGTAAGAGCATGCAGTTAGAGTTACACCTTGATAAAAGTAGTCATATGTATCCTTGTGGGAGTTATGAATTGCAACTGATGGAGAATTGTATATATAAAGAAGAGTGTAGTTGAAAAGAATTGCCAAGCTCGAAAGCTCTCAGTCGTATCACTTAACGCATAGTATCCATATTCTTATTCCATGCCTGGGGTACCCATGTTTTATGTCAAATAACTTCAGACAGAGTATAACTCTTGTCCAGATCATAATTGTTCAGGCTTAATAAACTCATGTCAGTTAACTCAATTACTTAGACCTATCAGTACTTCATAGTCAGAAGTCTCCAGCAGACCATGCCCAAAATTCTTTTCCAGAATGTTATGCAGAATCTTGATGAAAGCATTGAGGTTATAGCCCCTCTTATTTTAGATTCAACAACTATTCATGCCCATCTATGAGAATGTTGAAGGTAATGTTCCTATTCTTGATTTGAATTGGTATGTCTATCCTTGAGTTTGAATAGTTGATTATTTAAAGCAATTGATTGGTTGAATGATTGAGTCTTGATTATTATTCATACTTCGAGTCCCTTATTAGTTTACTCATCATTCGAGGATATCCCTAGAGGATAGCGCATTCACATAGTGTATCATCCATAAATATTTGGCCAATCCAAGGCTGAAATATCAATCAGGGAAAAAATAATGTGGGAAAGGGGTTTCGATTGATTTTAGGTCAATCGAATCAAAAGATAATTTTTTGGGAAAGAATTTAATTTTTAGAAAGTGGTGCGACCAGTCCACGTCGTGGACCTGATTCCCTGCAGTGCAATATTTCCCTTGATCAGGCCAAAACTCAAAAATGGCTATAAATCGCATGCTAAGAGAGTGATTTAAGTGAGGTTTAAGAGTTGTTCATAAAACACATTCCTTGATTGCGATTTACATGTATTTTTTTGGTCCGTTTCTAGTTTTAATTAGGGGCATTCTAGAATTTAATTTCTAGAAAGTGGTGCGACCAGTCCACGTCGTGGACCTGATTCCCTGCAGTGCAATATTTCCCTTGATCAGGCCAAAACTCAAAAATGGCTATAAATCGCATGCTAAGAGAGTGATTTAAGTGAGGTTTAAGATTTGTTCATAAAAAACATTCCTTGATTGCGATTTACATGTATTTTTTTGGTCCGTTTCTAGTTTTAATGAGGGGCATTCTGGTCTTTTCCCCACTCATGCTATACCTAAAACTTTTGAGAGCAAGGATTGGAAAGAAGAGGAGAAGATAGGGTTCACGAGTTTCAAGCCAAGTCTTTAATTTTTGCTTAGATAATCTTCATTCTGGGGATGTAAGGCTAATCACAACACTGGACCGAGTTCGTCCTTATGCCCTACATATTCGTTTCGTCAAAATTGAGACAGAGTTTGAGTTCAAATCCCGTCTGATTGAGTTTTTGAGTTATTTATGTAATTCTTTATATATATATATATATATATATATATATATATATATATATAAAACAGAATATATAATGTTAATTCTTATGATTTGAGTTTTTGATTGACTGTTCACGATTTCATGCTCATGAACCCCTGCTGAGTTGATAAATTTTACAACACATGTATTTATTTTGAGATAAGGAGAATAATTTTTATACATTTTATCATATTATGACTTTTAAACTGAGTCTATGCATATTTTAAAGAGGTTTGAAAGAGCATAAACATTGAGTGTAAATAAGATGAGCATTGAGTTACAAGACTAATTTGAGATAGGAAGTTATGAATGAGTCGAATGCATGTTTTACATGTAAGAGTTTAATGATTGAGATGTGTTGAGATTGATAAGAGTTCAATGAGACTAAATAAGTTAATTTGATTATAATGAGTTGATTGAGCATATTGAGTCTTTTGAGAGTAGTATTGAGCACCGATTTGAGTTAGAGTAAATAATATTTCGAATCCCATAAACTACATAGCCAATGTAGGATAGGTGATATGCCTCTTAAGTCCCAAAATGATGGTTTATGAGTGATTGTAGATCCAATGACTTTGAGCGTCCCTTACCCTGACAAGGTAGTGGATAGTTGTGGCAAAGACAGTTTTAAGCGTTGTATCATTACTAGCTCATAAGTGATGATTGTCGGTTAGAGAAACTCCCCAAGAGTAAAATATCATATTTTATATATTGAGTTGCATCTCTTATTGCATACCTTTTAAGGTATTGTACTATTTATTTCATGTTTTATTGAGCTGAGTCATTTCAGAGTGAGTCCCTTGAGTTGAATTAAATAAGGTTGAATATTGTTGATTGTTTCCTTCCCAGCTATTTTACATACTCGTACATTCCATGTACTGACGTTATTTGGCCTGCATCATTTTATGATGTAGATACAAGTATTAGAGAACCTCGACAAAAGTACCATTGAAGATCCATTTTCTTCCTAATAGTGGTGAGACTTCCTTTCTTTCGAAGGAATCATAATTATTTTATTCATTTTTTATGAGTAGTTTCTTTTGAGGTTGCCATGGGCTTGTCTTGATACCTTTCTGATAGTTGATAGAAGCTTCACAGACATAGACTGAGTAGATTAAAGTTGACGTCCCTTTTGAGTCTATTTTGCTCAAACTTTTATTTATGAGATTGAGTTGATTTTCAAAGATTGTCTAATTAAAACTATTATTATATTTGAGTTATTGAATTAGTTAGCCTACTAAAACGTCTCTTGTTATTGCATTGAGTCTTCCGCTGATTGATTGAATTAGTGATTGGACCAAGTTGTTTGCTTGGAGACCAACACTTTCCAAGTGTCGACCATACTAAGGATACCCTCCCGGGGTGTGACAAAAATAGATTTGATACAAATAAAATTGTCAAAACAATTCCAAAATAATAGGGAAAAAAGGGAAAAAAGGTACAAAAAATAGACAAAAGTTTTCTACTAACATTTTAATTCCTAAGTTTATGGAACAGTTTTAAATCAATAATCTTTGCCTTTTATAAAAAAAATCTACAATTTTATTTAAAGAAGTCCTAATATTTTACATTTCTAAATTAATTTAAGTATTACCTTATATAATTATGTCTAAAAATATAGACAAGTTTTCTACTAACAGAACTTCTAAGTTTATAGGATATTTTAGTAATGACCCTGAAGGTCATTTTTGATATTTTTGACAAAATTACCATTTTACCCCTCTCGTTGGTTTTTCTGAATCACTTTTTGATGGGTTTGAAAGTTGGTTTGTGGAGATTTTGTGAAAAGTTGAGGTTTTGCTTGAAAATTGGGTTCTAATGGCTTAAGTTGTCAAATTTTGAGTTTTAGAGTCATTTGGAGTTTCGAGCCTTGGAATGGAATTCCGTCGATTCCATCAGTTCTGGAATGTAGAAATAGGTCGGGGAGAGTTTTCAGAATCATATTTGGAGGTGAAACGTGGAATTCAGGTCCGATGTTGGACATTGAGTTAAAGTTTGATCCAAGTTTGACTTTGGTCAACATTTGGGGTTCGGGTGCTCGGATTAGATTTCTGAGGATTTCAATGGTTTTGAGAGGTGATTGTAATGCTAGAAAGAGCTTCATTGTAATTTTGGAGCTCCTGAGCTCATTTTGGTATTTTGGAGGCCTAAGTTGGTTTAGTTGCGACTTTTTGAGTTTCGGGTCAAGAAGACCTCAAATTCAAATTCTTTCGGTTCCATTGATTTTTAAATATCATTTACAAGCTAGTAACATATTTTGTTTGTGTTCGGGAAGTTTTGGATGAGTTTTAGGTGAGTATTTAAGCTTATTGGGTGCATTGGCGTTGTTTCAGCAAATTGCGGCAACTATAAGGTTCATTATTAGTTTTAATGATCAAAGAATTATTTCAAAACTTCTAAAATTTTGAGCATGAACTATAGGAATTATCTGCAAAGTTTGGTGTATTTTTGCTAAGCCAAGATCGGGCTTCTATCGCAAAATAAGAAATAATTATTTATTGAGCAGTAATGATATTTTTCTCGAGTTCAAAATTGAGTTTCTATTAAAGGAGAAGGTCCATATCATTATTTAAGACATTGAGGAAAAAGAATCAGGTCATTTCTCTATCGTATGAGGGATTTACGGCTCTTTTAGTGAAAATATAAGTTGCAGATTTTCTGATGCTGTGTTCAGTCTTTTTCTGGTGCTGGTGCATCGACCGCTTAAGTGAACTAGGTTTTTAAAAAGGAACCTCCACTAAAGCGAAGATCCAGTCGCTTCAATAACATATGAGAGGGTTTAGGCTAGGTTTAAGCTATTTTCAACATTCCCAAGCTCGGTTTAGGCAATTTATTTGAGATTTTTCAGGACAAAACTATTGGGTAATGATTTTCTAACACTTTTCCCTGATTTTCATTGAATAATTTCGGATTTTAACTTCAAATTATGGATTTCAAATTGGAGATTTTGGGTTTTCTTGAACATGAACTTTTGAAAGAGAAATGGAGACTTTGAACTTGTTTTTGAAATGGATTTCACTAGTGGGTTCCCAATTACTTAAGGAACATTTTCTTCTAAAAATATTTAGATTTCGGGATTGTTTTCCAACATGGAATTTTTGATCATTTTACCCTTTTCACCCGAATTTCTTAATTTTAGTGTCAATAGATTTAAAATGTGATTGTGAATCTATATTTGACTAGATTGTGGTGATTTGGAGTATCTTTGGAGAGGAAAAGCAGTGATTTTGTATTGTTCGTGACTTGTTTTTGCTAGAGTAAGTGGAATTCTAACATTTGTTATGTATGTTGAACCTTATATTTTTTTATGTGAGGGAATTAAGGTGTGTTGGGTCATTAGATTGAATTGAATTATATGAGTTGAAGTGTGATAGTGGAATTCAAATAGGGGTAATTGTCTAAGTGTTGTGAATTACGAGGTATTAATCTATTCTGTGATTGTAAAATATATGACACCTTATGGGATATTTATCTCGTTTGACTCATTATTTGGGCATATATTATATCAGTGATGGCTGCGGAATGATATGAGTGAGGCATTAGATATTAGGACCAAGGTTTTTACAGGTCAAGGTGATTTGTCGAGGTTTCTTCCGGCGGCCGAGGTCTTTTTCTATGGATATTGACCAAGGTCTCTTCCGGTGACTGACGTCTCTTCCGACAAATAATGGTCGAGGTCATTTCCAGTGGATACATAGTCTATGTGATACCCCCATGGGTTCTAGTCTAAGTTGATTAGTGGATGTGTATCGTAGGATAGACATGCATAACGATATTTGACATTGCATTTGCATTCATTTGTTTCTATGATTGATCATGATATGAGATTATATGTGTTGCCTGAGTATAGTAGTGAAAATGCATTTGTCTCTTCTACCATGTACTGTCTAGTATTCTAGTGCATTTGTGATATAAACTATATAGATTGGGTTGTTTGAGTGCAGATGTATAGTTTTGGAGGATTGTGGTTGGGAAGTCAGGAGTACTCGTGTTCCACATTGCTTTACTTAGGGTTTAGTTTTCATTTTGCTAAGTACCATGTTGTTGGTTCTCACCCCTTACTTCTACATTTATGTAGATCTAAGCCACATACCTCCTGCATTTAGTACTCCATTGATCAGGCCGAGCTTCTGGGTGTTTGAGAGGCAACAACTTATCCTCCTCGGCAGACTCTCGTCATTCATTACTTTATGTTTTGTTCTACTTGGGAACTGAGACATAGATACTTGTATCTTTTTATTTTTGTTAAAATAGTGGCTTGTACATGTGATACTAAGTCTTGGGTAGTTTAGAATCTAATTTTTGCTTATCCTTATTTATATTATTTTTGACTTTACATATTTGTTGTTATTTTCGCGTATATAGAATTGTTCAGACTCTTAGGCTGACTCATCTTGGTGGGTTGGGTGAGTGTCATCTGTCACACCCCGATCTTAACAGGGTGTGATGGGCACCCGACCCCATGCTCCGAGCCGAGCGAACCCGTTACCTCATATTATATACTTAATCTATTTAGACTTGTACATCAAAAGAAATAAAAAAAACATAGCTAAGCTTTCCAAATCTTGCTTTCCAAAATCCATCATCCCATAAAACTCGTGACATGCGACATAACAACCTATCAGCTAGTGACGCCACTTAAAAAGCTGACACTCTATACCCACGCTGTCTGCAAAGTCTCTAACTTCAAATGAAACATCATAGCGCCTATACTCTGACTCGGCAGCACTCCAGGAACAAGTGGAGTTGCTAACCCCGCTGCAACATCTTATATAATAGCTTCTACTCGTCTTGGTGTACCTGTGCGGCATGAAACACAGCCCCCGCAGAAAAAAGGGGCCAGTACGAGTAATGTACTGAGTATGTAAGGCATGAAAATCAGCATAACAAAGAACATAAGGTATGAACAACCATATCATAGAATCATAGAACATATAGTGAGATAAGAGAGTAACCTGTACATATGAGTGTCCTTTTAGGCCGGATGTCATGCATGCTTGTCTTTTCCTTTTAAAACATTTCTTTTTCATATATATAGAAAATAGAACATGTCATATCGCCCATATATGTCCAGTGTCTGGGCATCCCTCGTCCGGGATGGAAATTACTCCAACTGATCAGGTGGGAATGCATCTATGGCGCCACATATACACCTCCCCATATTCCTCATATACATATACATATACATATAGACAGCATGCACGAGATCCCAACGAAAGTTGTGTATTTATCGGAGTGACGGAAGGTCGGTAACCTCCGATTGTATTATAGACTAACCATGGTCGCTTTGTCTCACCTTGAAGGAACAATTATTATAGGATGAGACTATCAACGAAGGATAATATTAAGAGAATATAGAATAAGGTCACAATCTTGTAAGGCGCCAAATCGTATACATATGCACATAGGACCAATTTTCAAGACTCGTAGAATAATTGGAATGAGCTATGATTCAAAAATCAGGACAAGAGTCATGTCAAGTACCTTTCGAAAATTTCCATGGATTATATCACAATAAAACTTTTGGAATCATATACACATATCTAAGCACGAGAAAATATCCTTTGGAAACTCAAGAAAATTGGCCATCCTAGTGGCTCTACGAATAGGACTTCCTTGAAATTGTGTAAAATGTCATATACTTGTTTCATAAAAACCCATGCCAAAAGAAAGAGTAGCTCTATATACTTATGTCAAAATATGCCAAGAGAAAGAAGGGTAAACCTTTGTTTTGGGAAACTATAGACATTTTGGAAAACATTGACGGGTTATAAGAAGTCATTTCCTTGGGACCATTGACACCTAGCCTTTGAAAACAAAGAAAATATGAAAGCACTTATGAAACCATAACATCGGAATGATGCCTTGAAAGAAAAGGGTAAGCTTTACATACTTATGCCAAATACATGCCAAAATGGTTAGCTTTACATACCTGTGCCGTGCCTTACTAGATACGCTTATGCGTCCAACTTATTTTTCTACATTCAAGAGAGTTGACATAGTCATTAGATTCACCACCATATACTTGTCTTAATCCTTCAAACAAATTAATTTCCAATCTGCCGAAATTTTGGCAGCATCTCCCCTATAAATACACCATCCCCGAGATCTCAACTCGGCCACCATGTCAACAACCATATCTACAACAACAACCAGCAGTATATATACAATCAAATCACCTCAACTTTACACAACACAAGCTCCAAACAACTAGCATAAAACTACGATACCAAAATAGAGTTTTTAACGTTTATTTCGTAAAATCTTTAACCATACCAAACTGGGGGTCGTGTGGATGCAAACAGCAGCACCCAAAACCTTTTTAAAATACTTTAAAGCCCTGCAACATGCAACCAAACCAGCTGCTACTGCAGCACCACAATGACAACACACTATGTGACTTCGATTTAACTACTACGACTTTAATTTAGTAGTTTCTAACATCAAGCATCATTATACAATTTCTCTACTTCCAACCATATTTAGGAAATGTAATACAACTCATAACAACATCATAAACTCCAACTTGAAAGAAAAACCCTTACCTTGCCCAAAACTCGTCAAACCCGTCGAAACTTGCCTTGGAAGCTCTCCTAACGCGGCTAGAACTTTGGGACTGCTTGGTGACGTTTTGGTGCTGCTCCAAACCATAAATTTTCATTACTAATACCTTCATAACATCATGGTACACCCTAGATAATTAATTCACGGGAAGAAATCGTAAAACTTACCTCTTTTTCCTCCAAATTCGTAGGTCTTTCTCTCTAGTCTAGAGTTTCTCTTCTTCTCTTCTTTTATTTTCTAGACTTTACTTGAAATAAATAGAACTTATGAGATATTGATGACTAAAAGTCATCTACATATATATATATATATATATATTGGCTACTTTAAAGGGGTGACATGTGTCAACCCCTAAGTGGTGACACATGTCAAGCCCTAAGTGCTGACAAGTGTCAAGCCTTCATTGGGTCAACACCTCTCTCTCCTCCAATGGCGGGCTGACATGTGGCATGTGGGGGCCCATCCCTACATGAATCTTCTTGAACACTTTGGTTGTGAAATTCCCGATTTACCCCTAGCCTTCCACAATATTACCATAGGCCACTTTGCGAATTTTCCTCTTTGCCCTTTGCCTTTACCAATATTTCCACACTATTAATATTCATAAATAATATTCATAACCAACTTGTATATATAAATAAAAATTGAAGATGGTCATTCCCTTAACCTTATCATGGCTACCTTAAAATATCCAACCGTATAAAATACGGGATATAACATCCTCCCCCCTTTAGAACATTCGTCCTCGAATGTTTAACTGACCTCATGGGGTGTATTAATACTTCGGGAGGGTTCCTCTTATTGCTGTCCTTTTCTTCATGCCCATTTCTTATCCCGCACTCCATTCTCCTTATACTCTAACTCCTACGTCTTACACGAGTCCTCATCCCACGTTATGGGTTTCCTTTTCTGGTACTTGAGAAGATTGTGATCCCTCTTTAGCCTAATATAATATGGTCTCGCGATTTGCTGGTAATTTCTCTCAGGAGTTTCACTTACTGAGGTTTCTTTACTTTTTACCATCTTCTAATACTTTGATCTCTTTGCTTTCCATCTACTCACTCTCTTTATTTCCCAAATATCGTTCCACCAAAATTTTCAATCTTAACCTATAGTCAAATAATAGTAGCGTACGTTGTAACACTTGTGCCCTTTATTCTTGCTATTGCTCGATCTTTGGTACCCTTGCGTGATTAATGCCTTCCTTACGTGACACTAGTTGTTGGAACTCACATGTTCACCGATACAATCGTACGTGGGACATCCTACACATTCATATGTATATGTATATATATACCATCGACTAGCCCACAAAATACTTCCAAACGTTGTTCAAGCATATCCTTATTTCAGAGCTGTGATGCACTTTTTGTCTCTTCACCAGCCTAATCTACCTCGTCTTACGCGGCCTCTTAAGGTTTCCAGCCATTCCATAAAATCTAGTTTTTCCTTAGGTTAGTCTAACCTCTCATTTGTCTCTTACGTCTGAATATATAGAATTCTTGCATACTTCCCGGGGGGTCACCCATCCTAGTACTACTCTTGCCCAAGCATGCTTAACCCCGTAGCTTTGATGGAATTGGGTGTATTAATGCCGATATAATTGCGTCCACTTCTTTGCATGACCTTTATTACAATATTGGGAGCGAGTCAAGGTCTTATAGATGCCGAGATACTTTTGTAACACACCCTCTTTTTACAATTACTGTTTTGCCCTTTTTGATCCTCAATCTTTACCTTTTGCTTTCGCGCATGACTATCTTTCATCCTGGACTCCCAGATTCCTGAGGGTAGTGATCGCACCTTCATCGCCTTGACAAATCCATAACCTCTCTGAAACAACGCATCTTACTTATGTTTATTTACAGTATTTCCTTCCCACTTCCTGTTAGGCGTACCCAGTCTGGCAGGATCTCCTTACCATGCCCACTATTCCAAATCTATGCGTAGCAAATATCAATAGTACTTCAAAGAACATACAACTATATGACACATTCCAGTCATCCAGTATTTCCAGTTTCAGGTAGCAAAGCAAATATATCCAGACTTACCTCTATAACTCGTCATATCGTTACTCACTTCCTTCTATCGCGTATATGACTCATATAGGGAATCTCTTTTCCTATGACTTGGCTGTATCACACGATCTAGGATGGAAAGAAGGTCAACAATCCCTAGATGCCCCACAGCCTCCTACTTATATATGTGGCCGGCTTCACATCCATAAACATGACTCTACTGGATACGACTTTGTAGACAACCCTTAGACCGGCCTACTCTGATACCACTTTGTCACACCCCGATCTTAACAGGGTGTGATGGGCACCCAACCCCATGCTCGGAGTCGAGCGAACCCGTTACCTCATATTACATACTTAATCTATTTAGACTTGTACATCAAAAGAAATAAAAAAAACATAGCTAAGCTTTCCAAATCTTGCTTTCCAAAATCCATCATCCCATAAAACTCGTGACATGCGACATAATAACCTATCAGCTGGTGACGCCACTTACAAAGCTGACACTCTATACCCACGACTCTGTCTGCAAAGTCTCTAACTTCAAATGAAATATCATAGCGCCTATACTCTGACTTGGCAGCACTCCAGGAACAAGTGGAGTTGCTAACCCCACTGCAACATCTTCTATAATAGCTTCTACTCGTCTTGGTGTACCTGTGCGGCATGAAATGCAGCCCCTAGAAAAAAAGGGGGTCAGTACGAGTAATGTACTGAGTATGTAAGGCATGAAAATCAGCATAACAAAGAACATAAGGTATGAACAACCATATCATAGAATCATAGAACATATAGTGAGATAAGAGAGTAACCTGTACATGTGAGTGCCCTTTTAGGCCAGAGTCCATGCATGCTTGTCTTTTCCTTTAAAACATTTCTTTTTCATATACATAGAAAATAGAATATGTCATATCGCCCACATATGTCCCGCGTCTGGGCATCCTGCGTCTGGGATGGAAATTACTCCAACTGATCAGGTGGGAATGTGTCTATAGTGCCACATATACACCTCCCCATATTCCCCATATATATACATATACATATAGACAGCATGCACGAGAGCCCAACGAAAGTTGTGTATTTATCGGAGTGATGGAAGGTCGGTAACCTCCGATTGTATTATAGACTAACCATGGTCGCTTTGTCTTACCTTGAAGGAACAATTATTATAGGATGAGACTATCAACGAAGGATAATATTAAGAGAATGTAGAATAAGGTCACAATCTTGTAAGGCACCAAATCGTATACATATGTACATAGGACTAATTTTCAAGACTCGTAGAATAATTGGAATGAGCTATGATTCAAAAATCAGGACAAGAGTCATGTCAAGTACCTTTCGAAACTTTCCATGGATTATATCACAATAAAACTTTTGGAATCATATACACGTATCTAAGCACGATAAAATATCCTTTGGAAACTCAAGAAAATTGGCCATTGGCCATCCTAGTGGCTCTACGAATAGGACTTCCTTGAAATTGTGTAAAATGTCATATACTTGTTTCATAAAACCCCATGCCAAAAGAAAGAGTAGCTCTATATACTTATGTCAAAACATGCCAAGAGAAAGAAGGGTAAACCTTTGTTTTGGGAAACTATAGACATTTTGGAAAACATTGACGGGTTATAAGAAGTCATTTCCTTGGGACCATTGACACCTAGCCTTTGAAAACAAAGAAAATATGAAAGCACTTATGAAACCATAACATCGGAATGATGCCTTGAAAGAAAAGGGTAAGCCTTACATACTTATGCCAAATACATGCCAAAACGGTTAGCTTTACATACTTGTGTCGCGCCTTACTAGATACGCTTATGCGTCCAACTTGTTTTTCTATATTCAAGAGAGTTTACATAGTCATTATATTCACCACCATATACTTGTCTTAATCCTTCAAATAAATTAATTTCCAATCTGCCGAAATTTCAGCAGTATCTCTCCTATAAATACACCATCCCCGAGATCTCAACTCGGCCACCATGTCAACAACCATATCAACAACAACAACCAGAAGTATATATACAATCAAATCACCTCAAATTTACACAACACAAGATCCAAACAACTAGCATAAAACTACGATACCAAAATAGAGTTTTTAACCTTTATTTCGTAAAATCTTTAACCATACCAATCGGGTGGTCGTGTGGCTGCAACCATCAGAACCCAAACCCTTTTTCAAATACTTTAAATCCCTGTAACATGAAACCCAACCAGCTGCAACTGCAGCACCACAACGACAACACACTACGCGACTTCGATTTAACTACTACGACTTTAATTTAGTAGTTTCTAACATCAAGCATCCTTATACAATTTATCTACTTCCAACCATATTTAGGACATGTAATACACCTAATAAAAAAATCATAAACTCCAACTTGAAAGAAAAACCCTTACCTTGCCCAAAATGTGTCAAACTCGTCGAAACTTGCCTCGGAAGCTCTCCTAACGCGGCTAGAACTTTGGGACTGCTTGGTGACGTTTTGGTGTTGCTCCAAACCATATATTTTCATTACTAATACCTTCATAACATAATGTTACACCCTAGATAATTAATTCACGGGACAAAATCGGAAAACTTACCTCTTTTTTCCTCCAAATCCGTAGGTCTTTCTCTCTAGTCTAGAGTTTCTCTTCTTCTCTTCTTTTATTTTCTAGACTTTTCTTGAAATAAATGGAACTTATGAGATATTGATGACTAAAATTCATCTACATATATATATATATAGGCTACTTTAAGGGGGTGACATGTGTCAACCCCTAAGTGGTGACACATGTCAAGCCCTAAGTGGTGACAAGTGTCAAGCCTTCTTTGGGCCAACACCTCTCTCTCCTCCAATGGCGGGCTGCCATGTGGCATGTGGGGCCCACCCCTACATGAATTTTCTTGAACACTTTGGTTGTGAAATTCCCGATTTACCCCTAGCCTTCCACAATATCATCATAGGCCACTTTGCGAATTTTCCTTTTTGCCCTTTGCCTTTCCCAATATTTCCACACTATTAATATTCATAAATAATATTCATAACCAACTTGTATATATAAAAAAAAATTGAAGATGGTCATTCCCTTAACCTTATCATGGCTACCTTGAAATATCCAACCGTATAAAATACGGGATATAACATCATCACTCCCGAATTTGGGTCATGACAAATTGGTATCAGAAACCCAGGTTTATAGGTCTCACATGTACAAGCCAAGTCTAAGTAGAGTCTCGAGGATCGGTACAGAGGCATCTGTGCTTATCTTCGAGATGCTATGAAGTTTATTAGGAAATACCTTTACATTTTGATTCTCTATTGCACATCCTTGATCTTATATAATTTCTATCATTTCACTTTGTTCTTTCTCTTATAGCGATGACTCATGCTTGGTCCTGCGTGTGAGTAATTGAGGTGTCGTCACTTGGAGTTAGTGTCGGATCTAGCATTGAGGCAGAAGTGATATAATTATAGGAAGGATGTGTAGTCAGACTTGGAATGCTCTGTGACTCAAAAGGGATGAGTACAGTTGTGGTTTAATTATATGTTTCGAGGTTATGGCATTGAAAGATGAATAATTATTGAGAGACTTCCTGAACATCTCATTCTATCTGGTTAGTTATTCAGCAATGAAAAATAGCATTTGTATGGCTTATTCGACATCGAAAGTGGTTTGACAATGAAGAATAGTATAAGTAGGGGAATGAGTATACAGTGAGCACTATGACTTTGAGGACTAGAGACTATGAAATTCGTCATAAAGGAATGTGTTGCATATTGTATTATGATGGTAATGTTGCACCAACAGAAATCAGGATTTCTACGGGGATTTTATAGAGTGGGTGTATATCACAAATGGTTATGATAAGTTTATTGGCATGATACCTATGTTTACTTGGGTGAGGTTATGGGCTGTGTTGCTTCTTCTATCGACTTGGCCTACGAAAAGGTACATATCATTTTCGGCTGAAAACTGAAATGTTTTGGTAATGCATGGCGATTATGTAATGGGTAGAAATATATAGACCATCCAGGAATGATCTCTCTAGTAGGTATGATGTATTTTAGAGAGGATTTTTCAGGCTCTCATGGTATGGTATAAGTGATATTTAGGAGCGGAGACATCGGTTGGCAAGCGTGAATACTAGCTATTGAGGTGTTATCAATTGTTTCACCTACTCAGGCAATGAAGTTTGATGTTGCATTCACATTTGAGAAACCAACTAGTTGTTACTACGGATGTTGGACTTAGACATGGTTTATAAGAAAAATTATAGTGGTGGATCTTTGGTGGGGAATTAATGTGTTTGAATGGTGACGTGTATCTCTAGGATCTAATTGGGAATTGGTGAGTTCTTAATGAGCCAAAAAGAGTGGATTGACATTGAAATTTTAAGCTTATGGGTAGAGAAAGTTCATTCGAGTATACTTGCGTGAAGGCAAGTGAGTGTACCAACAAGAGAATACATATGGAAATTGGTTAATTTACGGGATTAGATAATATAACACGTTAGAGGTATCATGTGGATGATAAGGTTAACTTCGTGATTATGGCAAAGGTGGTTGAGCATGGTAATAGTAGTTCAGGATGTACTCTGATTAGGATACAACTATGTGGTGATGGCTTTTGGTTAAGGGGATCAGTATGATAGTTATGACTTGCAAGTATCTAGGATCTTGGTTGCCACCACTTGATGAGTAACATAGTTATATGGAAAGTTGTATGATGTCTTGGGAACCACTCGAGTAGAATTGAAAAGAGTTTTAACTTATGATGGGGGAATTAGTGGAATGTAGTTTGACCTTCAGAATGAGGCAAGGGCAATAATACTTACTTTGATTGCAGAGTTCAAGAATTTAATTTCAAGGATGTTGGAAAGCTTGGTTTAGGAACACATGGCTTCATCCGTCTTAATCTGGTTATGGAAATATTATTTGGGGTTCATCAGTCGGGTTGAGCATGCTTCTAGAGTGGAGCTTATGGACATTCGATTCTAACATTATGGTAAATTCTATAGTGGTCTCGATTCTGACAACTGGCTCAATTTGGGTTCCCAATGAGGGATAAGGTAAGATCGATGTAAAGTGTTTGATGGTAAGCTAAGGCATGTGTTTGTTGGAAATCTTCAATGTATGGACTAATGTTGATTGATAAGGGAATTGGTTTACACGATTTGAATGGGAAAAAATCAAGTTTTGCATTGTAAGTCTATATTCATGGTGGTTGGTTTTTGTCAAGGTACAAATTGTCATTGTAAGAAAGGATTGCTTGTGTTGACAGTTGAGCATTTGGAAGAACTGGTGCACAGTTCGAGATGTGGAATTTCTTACCTTCGGTTGTAAAAGAGTTCGATGAATTCTTCATTTAAGAAGTTTGATTTAAGGTAAACGGTATCAATCTATGGATGTCTTGCCAAGAAATAATGGTGATAAATGAGTTAAAGAAAAGAACATGATTCTGGTGCATTAAAGAGTTCAAGCATTTGGTATTGGGTCATGTGTTCATACTATACAGAGTTATCGGGGTGAGGAAGGGTTCCTCTAAGTGTGGCATAATGTATATGATGGTTGAATAGTAGTTGAAATTAGGTAAGTGTAAGATTGTGTGGAATTGATATTGTTCGTGATTCAATAATTTTATCTTAATGGAAACGTATCGTGAGATTCAAAATTTGGAGTTTTAACAATTGGTTGAGACTCGTACCTATCATGGGATGCTTACATGGGAAGAGAAAGGTCCATAGTTTGAAATCTTGGGAACAACAAGGTGTTGCTAAGAAAATCTGGATGCTAGTGGTAGTCTGAGAATAAAGTAACTAGCATGTGTGACTATGATGTTTTAGTAGTATTGGTAGTGTAAGCTTCATTGGAGTATTGTAGAGAGTATGAGAAAGTTGATAAATCGAGTGTGTCTACGATTCTTATAAGACCAGGTGGGCTAATTGTGGAGTCATGCGAATGGGAATGTGTGTTATGGACACTATGGAAGGAATCTCTTGTGATATTAGACTTTGATTTCATATATTCTTTTGTGACCACCTACCTTGTTTCAAACAGGGTTTAGTTTATAATTATTTGTCTATGATTCAGGGCATGTTTTCACTTTTATGGATGGATTCCTAGTGGTGGATCGGATGTACCGATCCATGCCCCTTTTGGTAGGGTAAGATGTTGATGCAAGTTTGGTTATTTCAGATGTGGCAGATTTAGTGTTGCCTTGTGGTAGTTGAAAGTTTTCAGAAATTCTACAAGTGTCATCTTGCTTAAGAGAACTTATAGAAGAGCTACCTTATATATTGTAGTTTCTCGAAAGTCTTGGTTTTTACCTGGTTATTGAGAACATGCTCAGCTAGGTGTGATTTGATACTTGTAGGACCATTGGGCCTAGTTCTTCCATTTAGGAATTGACTCCAATTACAACTACTATTCCATGTTTTTCGGCAACGTTATTAGAGGTTTTGTATGCTTGGAGGTACTGTTCATCAAGTGGTTACTTCATCATCTCCTTCTTTGAATCGAACTAGTTAGGTTCTCCCTTGATGAGTATGCATTGTCTAAAGATCAGGTGTTTGCAACTAAAGCTCGTGGAAGGATTAGGTTAAGAAAGAGGAAATTTAACTAAGATTAGTGATGGGCGTATGCATTATGAATGTTTGGTGGTTGGTTCTAGATTCACTCCGGGCTTTAGCAGGTCGTAGGTAATAACCTTCTCATGGTTATGTAAGAAAAGGGTTCATTCTGATAGTTGTGCTATGATTTAGGGAGTTTCGGTTCAGATTTGGTTAAACGACTAGACTATGGCATGATAATCACAACTGAGTTGTAGATTTTTCAATTTTGATTCAGAAGTTCAGTTTTGATAATTGATCTTGATGATATGTTCTAAGGATGGGTTTAATTGGGAAAGACAAATACCGAACTTAGAGGTTATGCCTCGGGCTCTTGGTAGGATTGAGTATCCTTCTTTCTATTACTTTATGTTTGAGGACAGAATGAGTTTTAGTGGTGGATGATTTAATGACCCAGAAGGACATTTTTGACAAAATTATTATTTTACCCCTCCCGATGATTTCCCCGAATCACTTTTAGTTGGATTTGAAAGTTGATTTTTGGAAATCTTGTGAAAAGTTGAGGTTTTGCTTGAGAAAAGGTTTTAAATGCTTAAGTTGTCAAATTTTGAGTTTTGGATACATTTGGAGTTTCAAGCCTCGAAATGGAATTTCGTCGATTTCATCAGTTTCAGAATGTTGAAATTGGTCTGGGAGAGTTGTCGGAATCAGATTTGGAGTTGAAACGTGAAATTTAGGTCCAAAGTTTGAAATTGAGTTAAAGTTTGATCCAAGTTTGACTTTGGTCAACATTTGGGGTTCGGGTACTCGAATTGGATTTATGATGGTTTCGGGAGGTGATTTTCACACTAGAAAGAGGTTCATTGTAATTTTTGGAAGTCACGAGCTGATTTTGGTATTTTGGAGGCCTAAGTTTGTTTAGTTGCAACTTTTTGAGTTTCGGGTCAAGAAGACCTCTAATTCGAATTTTGCCAGTTTCATTGAGTTTGAAATATCATTTCCAAGCTAGTAGCATATTTGTTTTGTGTTTGACAAGTTTCGGATGAGTTTTAAGTGAGTTTTTAAACTTCTTGAGTGCGTTGGCGCTATTTTTGCAAATTGTGGCAACTAAAAGGTTCATTATTAGTTCTAAAGATTGAAAAATTATTCTGAAACTTCTAAAATTTTGACCATGAATTATAGGACTTATCTGCAAAGCTTGGTGCATTTTCGCTAAGTCTAGATTATACTTCTATCGCAAAATAAAAAATAATTATTTATCGAGCATAAATAATATTTTTCTGGGCAAACGAGTTCCAAATTGAGTTTCATTTAAAGTAGACAGTCTGAATCATTATTTAGATATTTAGGAAAAATAATCGGATCATTTCGCTATCGTATGAGGGATTTATGGCTCCTTTGGTGAAAATATAAGTTGTAGATTTTCTAATGCTATGTCCAGTCTTTTTCTGGTGCTGGTGCATCGACCGCTTAAGCAAACCAGGTTCTCAAAAGAGAACCTCTACCTTAGCGGAGGGACTCACTTAGAAGGAGTTCGCGAAAGTGAACTAGGTTCTCAAAAATGAACCTCCGCTAAAGCGAAGATCCACTTGCTTAAATCACATATGAGAAGGTTTAGGCGAGGTTTAAGGTATTTTCACCATTTTCAACAATTCCAAGCTCGGTTTAGGTGATTTCTTCTAGATTTTTTATGAAAAAAGTATTAGGTAATGTATTTCTAACACTTTCCCCTGATTTCCATTGAATAATTTCATATTTTAACTTCCAATTGTTGATTTCAAATTGAAGATTTTGGGTTTTCTTGAACATGACCTTTTGAAAGGAAAATGGGGATTTTGAACTCATTTTGACCTCGCTTTTGAAATGGATTGCACGAGTGGGTTCCTAATTACTTTAGAAACATTTTCTTCTAAAATTATTCAGATTCTGGAATTGTTTACCAACATGTGATTTTTGACCATTTTACTTTTTTTACCTGAATTTCTTGATTTAAGTGTAAATATATTCAAAATGTAATTGTGAATTTATATTTGATTAAATTGTGGTGATTTGGAGTATCTTTAGAGAGTAAATGTGGTGATTTTGGATTGTTCATGACTTTTTTTTGCTAAGGCAAGTGGAATTCTAACTTTTGTTATGTATGTTGAACCTTGTATTTTCCTATGTGAGGGGATTAGTGTGTATTGAGTCATTAGATTGAATTGAATTATATGAGTTGAAGTGTGATAGTAGACTCCGAATAGGGGTAATTGTCTAAGTGTTGTGAATTATGAGACATTGATCTATTGTGTGATTGTAGAATGTATGACATCTTATGTGGATATTTATCTTATTTCACTCATTACTTATGCATATATTATATCTGTGATGGCTGCGGAATGATATGAATGAGGTACTAGATATTGGGATCAAGATTTCTACTAGTCGAGGTGATTTGCCGAGGTTTTTTCTAACGGTTGAGGTCTCTTCAAGTGGCAGAGATATTTTTTGGCAGATATTGACCGAGGTCTCTTCCGGCAGATCATGGTTGAGGTCATTTCTGGCGGATACATGATTTATGTGAGGCCTCCATGGGTTTCTGTCTAAGGAGATCAGCGAATGTGTATTGTAGGACAGACATACATCACGATATTTAACATTGCATTTGCATTCATTTGTTTCTATGATTGATCATGATCTGAGATTATATGTGTTTGCCTGAGTATAGTGGTGAGAATGTATTTGTGTCTTCTATCGTGTACTAGCTAGTATTCTAGTGCATTTGTGATATAAACTGTATAGATTGGGCTATCTGAGTGCATGTGTGTAGTTGTAGAGGATTGTGGTTGGGATGCCAGGAGTACTTGTGTTCCGCATTGCTTTACTTAGGGTTTAGTTTCCATTTTGCTGAGTACTGTGTTGTTGGTGCTCACCCCTTGCTTCTACATTTATGTAGGATCTGAGCCTGCCACCTCCTGCATTTAGTACTCCATTGATCAGGCCGAGCTTCTGGACGGTTAAGAGGTATCAGCTTGTCCTCTTTGGTAGACTCTCATCATCCATTACTTTATGTTTTGTTCTACTCGAGAACTGAGACATATATACTTGTATCTTTTCATTTTTGTTGATATAGTGGCTTGTACATGTGACACTAAGTCTTGGGTAGTTTAGAATCTAATTTTCACTTATCCTTATCTATATTGTTTTAGACTTTACATTTCCTCTCTTATTTTCACATATATATATTTGTTCAGACTCATAGGCTGACTCGTCTTGGTGGGTTGAGTGAATGCCATCACTCTCGAATTCAGGTCGTGATAATTTTTAAATCTATTAACTTTACCTTTTATAAAAACCATGCTTCACATGATTCAAAATTGTCTTTTACTATTTTTTTCAAATTATTAATCAATTATTATACATATAAACCTCATCTAATAATGAAATTCATAAACTATTTTCTATGATAAAAATTACACATTATTTAGGATATCAATCTTGAACTTCAAAACCTATTAATTAAAAAGGATATGAAGTTATAGGGAAGTTAAAATAACAAGTTCTCAATTTATATCCTTTTTTTATATATTTATTTTGTAACTCAAATATATTACTTAGTAATATTTACATAATTTTCAAACTTGTGTACTCAATGATATGAATTACTTACATAATAATTTACTCATTATATTTTTTTTTATTAATTAACGTTGTACACACTTGCAAAACACGTACACTAAACTAGCAAAAGATAAATATAGGCTATAGATTGTAACTTAAAAAGTACCCCAGAAATAAGTAATAATTAATCTAAAAGAATTTGTTTATATAAAATCTAATCAAAATGACCTCACGCAGTGAGAAAAAAGTCAACACAATAACCTAAATAATAGTTTTATAGATATAATCGACATACGTATGTATAAAAAAAATCCTACAAAATGAAGAAATAAAAACAAAAAAAAGGAACATGACTACAAGCTCGACACCTTCTTAACCCACATTTACAATTAGTGAACCTTTAACAATTTACTGCCTAATATATATATATAGGCTTAATATTTTGAAGAATTTATTTCTTAAAACTCTACTAAAGAATCTATGAGAAAAAAGGAGTACAAAATTCAACATAATTTTTACTCTCCTTTATATTTATACAAATGTTATGAAGGTGGATTGTCCACCTTATGAAAGTGGATTGCATGAAGGTGGATTGTCCACCTTATGAAAATGGATTGCCCACCTTGTAGGCATCATTTTCACATTGTTCTTTTCATCCCTATAAATGTCATGTTTTGGCATTGTAATAGAATGAACAAAAAAAACAACTTAAGCTTCCTCTCTCATCTTCATATTTTCTACTTTTGAATTGTGAAGTTATTTAATCTTTTGCTTCTCTATTCTCCTTCTACTTTCTCTAAAATATTTTGCCACAATAATTTTTATAACACGTTATCAGCACGAAGCTCTATTTTTTAGAAAATTAACTTCTATATCAGGTATATTTATTGAAGAAATTTAATTTTCAGTTGTCTTTGTTATTTTAAAAAATTAATTTTCATCATGTCAAACTTGTCAAAATTGGAGTTTGTTGCACTTGATATTTCTGATAAAAATTATTAGTCATGTGTACTTGATGCTGAAATCCATCTTACCGCTAAGGGTCTTGATGATGCTATAATTGAAGGAAATACAGCATCAAGTCAGGATAAATCAAAGGCTATGATTTTCCTTCGTAATCATCTAGATGAAAGCCTGAAAATGGAATACTTAACAGAGAAAGATCCACTTGAATTGTGGAAAGACTTAAAAGGGAGGTATGACCACCTCAGGACAACGGTATTTCCAAGGGCTCGTTATGAGTGAATGCACTTATGGTTTCAAGACTTTAAAACTGTAATTGAATATAATTCTGTTGTATTTAGAATAACTTCCCAATTAAAATTATGTGGGGAAACTATAAATAATGAGGACATGTTAGAAATGACACTAACTACTTTTCATGCATCTAATGTAATATTACAGCAGCAATACCGTGAAAAGGGTTTTCAAAAATACTCTGAATTAATCTCATGCCTTCTGGTGGCTGAGCAACATAATGCCCTTTTAATGAAAAATCATGAAGCCATTCCTAATGGAACTGCTCCGTTACCAGAAGCAAATATGATAGAAGCACATGGCCAGTCTGAAAGAAGATAAAATAAAAATCAAGGCCACAATAATGTGCATGGGCGTGGCAATGGAAGAAGATGATATAATAATCGTCGTGGTGGTCGTCAACATAAAAGGGAGAACAATATCAGTTCTCAAAATAGTCCTTCAAGAAGTAACTGTCATCGTTGTGGCATGAAAGGCCACTGGAAAAATGAATGTCGAATGTCTGAGCATTTTGTAAGGCTTTATCAAAATTCTTTCAAAAGAAAGGCAAATAGAGGTTGTGCCTCTTCTTCTAATTCTCGGATAGAGTCACACTTGGCCTTCGAAAATAATATTGAGGCAAGACCTTTGCATAATGATAATATTGAAGCAAATCTGGCTTTGAGGGATGATGGTTTTAATAACCTCAATGATATTACTAATTTGGAGGTTGAAATTTTTTTTAAGGATCTTAATTGATGTTTAATTTTATCTTTTTCAATATGTTGTCATTTTTATGTACTTTGAATTATCGTGTTTTTACGTTAATGTATTTAAAAGAAAAAAAAGAGACTTATATTTTTCTAGCAATATTGTTACTTATTTTATTTTTTATAATGCATTTTTAATTTTATGAAAATAAATAAATTTCTCAGTCTTCAATTGGATTCAAGATGAATAATGGAGATATGTGCCTTTTGGATAGTGCCACAACTCATACGATATTAAAAATATATATATTTCTGTCATTTGATTATGAAAAAGGCCTATGTCAATACAATATCCGGTAGTACAAAATTAATTGAAGGCTTTGGAAAAGTGGTCTTATTACTACCTGGAGGAACAATATTGATAATTAATAATGCATTATATTATAGTAAATCTCAATGAAACTTGTTAAGTTTCAAGGTTATTCACCAAAATGGCTATCATATTGAGACTGCGAATGAAGGAAAGATTGAATACCTTTATATTACTACAATAAATATAGAGAAGAAAATAGTGTACAAAAAATTACCTGCACTTTCTTCTGGATTGTACCATATAAATATTGGTACTGTTGAATCACATGCCATAATAAACAAAAGGTTTACTGATTCTAATAATTTTATCATTTGGCATGACCGGTTGGGCCATCCTGTTTATAATATGATGTGCAGAATTATTGATAATTTACATGGACACACTTTGAAGCATCAAAAAATTCTTCAATCTAAAGAATTCTCTTGTGTTGCTTGTTCCCAAGGAAAACTGATTAGTAAACCATCAACAACTAAGGTTGGGATTGAATCCCCTGCGTTTTTGGAACGTATACAGGGTGATATATGTGGGTCAATTCACCCTTCATGTGGACCATTTAAATATTATATAGTCTTGATAGATGCATCTATCAGATGGTCACATGTGTGCTTATTATCAACTCGCAACATGACTTTTGCGAGATTGTTAGCTCAAATTATAAGTTTAAGAGCATAATTTTCAGATTATGCAATAAAGACAATTCATCTTGATAATGCTGGTGAATTTATATCTTAATTATTTAATAATTATTATATATCGATTGGAATAAAAATTGAACATTCGGTCGCTCATGTTCATACTCAAAATGGCCTAACAGAATCATTGATTAAACGGCTCCAATTGATAGCTAGACCATTGCTAATGAGGACAAAACTTCCTATTTCAGTATGGGGGCATGCTATTTTACATGCAGCAGCACTTGTGCGCATCAGGCCAACAAATTTTCATGAATTTTCCCCATTACAGCTAGCTTTTGGAAGGGAGCCAAATATATTCCATCTTAGAATATTTTAGTATGCGGTATATGTCCCAATTTCTCCACCGCACCATACAAAGATGGGTCCCCAAAGAAGGTTAGGAATATATGTTGGGTATGAATCTCCTTCTATTATAAAATATTTGGAACCTATGACTGGAGATTTATTTACGGCAAGATTCGCTGATTGTGATTTTGATGAATCAGTATACCCAACATTAGAGGGAGAACGTAAGCAGTTGAAAAATGAGATAGATTGAAATTCATTATCACTATCTCATTTAGATCCTTGAACAAATCAATGTGAGCAAGAAGTTCAAAAGATGATTTATTTGCAGAATATTGCAAATCAACTGCCGGATGCATTTACTAACCTTCCACGGGTTACTAAATCGCATATCCCAGCTGCTAATGCTCAAGTTTGAGTTGATGTCCCGGTAGGACAACTTGTTCAGGCAAATGAGTGTAGGCCACACTTAAAACGTGGAAGACCAATTGGTTTCAAAAACAAAAATTCTCGAAAAAGGAAAGTGCTCAAGAAGAGCTCAGAGACACAACAAATGGTGATACCACCAAGGAGGTCCAAGTACCTAAAAATAATGAGAATGAAGAAATATCAATAAGTTATGTCTCGACAGGAAAATTGTGGAACCGAAATGATATTGTGGTCGATAATAATTTTGCTTATAATATTGCCATTGAAATAATGCAACAAGATAAGGATCTTGAACCAAAATTTATCGATGAATGTAAACAGAGAAATGATTGGCCAAGATTAAAGAATGCAATTCAAGCAGAGTTAACTTCACTTGAAAACGTAAAGTTTTGGATCAATAGTCCGAACACCTGAAGATGTCAAGCCAGTAGGGCACAAATGGGTTTTTGTGCGTAAACAAAATGAAAAGGGTGAAGTCGTAAGATATAAAGCACGACTTGTAGCTCAAGATTTTTCGCAAAGACTTGGCATTGACTATATGGAAACATATTCCTCAGTGGTGGATGCAATTACCTTCAGGTATCTAATGAATTTGACAGTTCATGAAAAGCTTAAAATGCACTTAATAGACGTGGTCACTGCCTATTTATATGGCTCATTGGACCACGACATTTTTATGAAAATTCCCGAAGGGTTCAAAGTGCCTGAAGCATACAAGGACTTTTGAGAAAATTGCTCAATAAAGCTTCAGAAATCTTTGTACGGGTTGAAACAATCAGGGCGAATATGGTACAATCTTCTTAGCGAATATTTGCTAAATGGAGGATATAAAAATAATTCAATTTGCCCTTGTGTCTTTATTAGAAGGTTTGGATCTGAATTTGTCATAATAGCAGTATATGCTGATGATTTGAATATTATTGGAACTCCGAAAGAACTTTCAAAGGCAGTAAAATGTCTAAAAAAGGAGTTTGAAATGAAAGACCTTGAAAAGATAAAATTTTGTCTTAGTCTACAAATTAAATATTTTACAAATGGGATATTTATCCATCAATCAACATATACTGAAAATATTTTAAAGAGATTTTATATGGATAAAGCACATCCATTGAGTACCCCAATGGTTGTGAGATCTCTTGATATTAATACAGATATGTTTCGACCTTATGAAATGATGAAGAACTTATTGGTGCTGAAATACCATACCTTAGTGCAATTGGTGCATTAATGTGTCTTGCCAATAATTCTAGACCAGATATAGCTTTCTCAGTAAACTTGTTAGCAAGATTTTGTTCTTCCCCAACACGAAGACACTGGAATAGAATTAAGCATATATTCAGATACCTTCGAGGTACCATTGATATGGGATTATTTTACTCAAATAATTCCACATCACAATTGATCGGTTACGCAGATGCGGGATATTTATCTGATCCTCATAAAGACCAGTCGCAAACAGGATATTTATTTACATGTGGTGGTACAGCTATATCATGACGTTCAACAAAGAAAACTCTGGTTGCCACTTCCTCAAATTATGTAGAGATAATAGTCATTCATGAAGCAAGTCGAGAATGTATTTGGTTAAGATCAATAACTCAACACATTCAAAAAACATGTGGCCTTTTTTTCACAAAAGATACTCCAACAATATTGTATGAAGACAATGCTGCATGTATAGCTGTAACACCCCAGATTATTTTTTTTTGCAAAGACTCGAACATTTCTTCACGTGTGTGTAGACTCGAACCGAAGGACTTTAATTTTATATATGAGTTAGGATTAATCCCTAAGTATTTGAAGTGTGTTAGATGTGTTTATGGGTCATAAGGTATCTCTAACACCAAACCGAGTCCGAAGAATTCCAATCGATTAAGTTTTCAGATGAGTTAGTATAAGGGTCAACTTCAAACGAGAATATCTCCTAGAATATAATTAACTGGGTGGCCCACAACCTACCAAATTAACGGTCTTTGAGTCTTCTTTATAACACTACCAAAATTGCAATTTTTGAAGTTCGGAGTCAAATGTTATGACCTTTTTTCTATAGACTAGTACTGCAGGAATTTCAGGTCTGGACTCTAACTGCAGAAAATTTAGGCTTGGCGCTCCAGTGGCGCCCGGCGCCACTATAGCGCTAGAAAATAGCCTCAGTAGTTTGGTCCTTGGCGCAACACGCCACTATTAGGTGTGCAGGGTTTTAAGCCTATTTTGGCTTGGCGCTGCATTGGCGCGACGCACCACTATAGCGCCAGAAAGATTTTTGCCTAGTTTTCCAGATTTTGAAGAGGGGCAACTTGGATATTTTCTCTAAACATATATACCCTAACATAGAATGTTTTGGGATCATTTTTTTTCAGCATTCTCACCTCCCAAAAACCCTAATCTTCATCCCCTCTTCTCTTCCAAACATCTCCAACAAGATTTGCCCTCAAAAGCTCAAGGATTCAAGCTTCCCATTGAAGACCCAATAACAAGTTTTCTTCAAAATCTACTCTAAGGTATGTAAGGCTAACCTAAAATATGGATTGAGTTCTTCCATATGCCCATATATGTGTTAGGTAGGAGTTGTGAATTTGAACCTTCTATGAAGATTTTTCTTGGATTTTTCCTAAACCCTAGAATATTATGAATATGTGTTAATGATGTTCTTGAGTTTAGTTTGTTGAGGCTATGGATTCATGTATTCATTCACATAAAACTAAGATGAGATTTTCTTTTAGGTAATAAATTGTCTTGAGGTTGAGGTTGAGGTTGATGGTTTTTGTGTTTAATAAAAATAATATTGCTTTCAAAGTGAAATGAGGTATTCTTTTATATGAGTTTGATGATGTTTGATGATGATGTGAATGAAGACGTTTGATGATGATGTGAATGATGGTTATTTAACGTATGCAGAATGATTGATGATGAGTTATGTTGATGACGATGTTTGAGTTAAAAAGGATTGGAGTCTAATGTGACTACATGATATGTGATTTGCATGAATTAATTTGATTGGAGTCACATGAGTATAAATGATTGTTGAGAAGGAGTTTTAAATAAATGATTTGTGAACATTTTTGCATAAATTATTTATACACTATTTTGAGTTTAAAGAATGATTATCTTCATCTTTGATTTAAAAAGAGTTTAAGCATGAGTTGAATTTGAGAAGTCTTTTAATTATTTTTGAACAGGAGTATTTTGAGTATAAACGAGTTGAGTATTTTTACATAAAAAAGGCATCTAATATTTTCTGCATTCATTGAGTTGAGATGGTATCAAATTCAGAAAGAAGAGTTTGATGATTGAAATGAGTTGATTGTGAAAGAAGGTCCAATGAGACCATACTGATTGAGTTTTGAAAAGAGTCCAATGAGACTAAATGAGTTGATTTGAAACTAAGTCCTAAGAGACTAAATGAGTATTTCGAATATTTTACTCACTTGATAGATATGTGCATATTGAGTCATGGGAGGAGTATCGAGCACCGAATTGGGTAAGAGTATAGTCCATACTCGAATCTCATAAACTACGCCGCCAATGTAGGAAGGGATTGGACCATTAAAGTTGGATGTTTCCCATGAGATTGGACCGTTAAAGTCGGATGTTTCCCATTTTATTGTCCTAAAATGATAAGACTTGACTGATTGATGGAATCCATAATTGGTTGATTCGTTCATGCCCTGGTAAGGTATGGACAGATGTGCAACGACGTGGCTCATTGTGCATCACCTACTTATAGGTGGTGGGATTGTTGTCGATTAGAAAAACTCCCAAATTAAATGGATTGTGCATGATTTGATTTGTTTGATTGAGCCTGTTGATAATTGAGTTGGATTATATCACATTACTAAGTTCTAATTTGCATATTTATTAAGTTGAGTCCTTTGACTTGATTGTTGAGTTGATTGTTGAGTTGATTATATATGATTGGATTGGACTGGATGATATGTGATTGGATTGTGTATGATTGGATCGGATTAGGTGATATGTGATGGATTAGATTAAATGATATGTGATTGGATAGTGTACGATTGGATCGGATTGAATTAGATTATATGTAATTGGATTGAATAGAATGATGTGTGATTGGGTTGGATAGAATGGTATGTGATTGAATTGGATCGGATTATATATGATTGGATTGGATCGGATCATATATGACCGTATTGAATCGATTGTATATAATTGGATTGATTCAGATGATATATGATTGGATTGGATCGGATTGTACATGATTAGATGGGATTGAATTATAAATGATTTGATTGAACTGTATTGTATATGATTGGATTGAATTGGATTGTACATGATTGGATGGGATCGAATTGTAAATGATTTGATTGAACTGTATTGTACATGATTGGATTGGATTGTAGGGTATATGATTGGTTTTTGCCTAAAAATGTATTCTTACTTTAGACTTATGACACTTTGATTGAGTCTCTCTTATCTTTATGACTCGAGATATTTGAACCGGTATTATTCTACCTTGAGGTATGTTTCATTCTGCCATATTACATACTCGTACATTTCATGTACTGACGTCCATTTGGACCTGCATCATTTCATGATGCAGAGACAGGTTTAAGAGATAGTCAATAGGAGCACCAATAAGCATCTATACACACTCAGCGTATTGGTGAGTCCTCCCTTACATTCGGAGGACACTGCTTATGTTATTCTTCCATTGAGTTAGCCTTTTTCATTTTGATTGAGGTAGCCATGAACATGTTATTGACACCAATTAGATAGTAGTGATAGAGGCTTCATAGACTAGATATTGATGGGTCGATTGAATATTTTCTTTTCTTGAATTATTCTTGTCAAACTATTTTTAATGACAAATATTGGAGTTTGATTTGTTGTCCCATGACCTTTCTTTCTTGAGTTAGATCGTTGATTTGGATTGCCCACTAAATTATTTCTTTATTTTAAACTTTCTGCTGATTGATTGATATTGAATGGATGTGTTATTGGACCAAGTGGTTCGCTTGGGGACCAGCAATGGTCTTCGAGTGCCGGTCACGTCTAGGGTACCCTCTCGGGGCGTGACAATAGCTCAACTGAAGGGAGGATACATCAAAGGAGATAGAACAAAATATATCTCACCAAAATTCTTTTTCACTCATGATCTTCAAAAGAAGGGTGAAATAGATGTCCAACAAGTTCGTTCAAGTGATAATTTAGCAGATATGTTTACCAAGACATTGCCGACTTCAACTTTTGAGAAAATGAGACACAAAATTGGAATGCATCATCTTCGAGATGTTAAGTGATGTTTTCATCAGGGGGAGCAAAATACGCACTCTACTCTTTTTTCCTTAGCCAAGGTTTTATTCCATCGGATTTTCCTGATAAGGTTTTTTTAATGAGGCACCACTCAAGGCGTATTACCAGATGTGTGTACTCTTTTTCCTTCACTAGGCTTTTTCCCACTGGATTTTTCCTAGTAAGGTTTTAACGAGGCACAACATCTATAGATGTTCAAAATAACTATGTATATTATTCTTGTAAAAGTTTTTTTTTACGCGTGAACATCCAAGAGGGAGTGTTATGAAGGTGGATTGTCCACAAAATGGATTGCCCACCTTGTAGGCATCATTTTCACATTGTTCTTTTCATCCCTATAAATGTCATGTTTTGGCATTGTAATAGAATGAACAAGAAAAACATCTTAAGCTTCCTCTCTCATCTTCATATTTTCTACTCTTGAATTGTGAAGTTATTTAATCTTTTGCTTCTCTATTCTCCTTCTACTTTCTCTAAAATATTTTGCCACAATAATTTTTATAACAACAAAATATTTGTTTTTGCACTGGTGCATCTCTTCTTCTTCTTGAAGATTCAACACAAATTTAAAAACTTCTTAGTGTGGATTTATGGGTGGATATCCAAGGTGCTCGTTGACGTATGTCCAAGTAGTTACAGTAATATATAATATGCCCATGGGATATACTTTCCCTGCAATCGTCCAAGCGCAATTTCCGTTGCTTCACCAAAGACGCGAACTTGAAAACACTGGATTGGAGGTCTTGTGAATCCGAATGCAAGCAAAAATGTTCGAGTTTTATATATGATAAAATTTGGACACTGAAAAATTAGGGAGGAGGTAGAAGGATTGTTAGGCCGTAGGCATTAGTTATGATTTTGGGAAATAATTTTTATTTGCTAAAATTATTTATATTTTTTAAAATTGAAAGATTAAAAGTGCATTACCAAATATGTGAACTTACACGATTATCTTTGCAGGACAACTAAACACAAGGTTTATCATTTGTATTATATTGGAAAAGACTACTACTATCTGGTTAGTTTACAGAACTCACTTCCATACACAAACCTGTTGAATTAAGTGAACAAACTAAATCTCCAGATAAAAAATGGAGAATGAACGTTCCCAAATGCAAACAACCAAGTTCAAACATGTTGGGGACTACTTGGAACACCGCCGTCCATGTAAAAATACGTTTTGCCTTTGCCGTCTTTGAACAAGGAGGAATAATAGGCAGGATCGTATACAGAACCACCTACAACATTATCAGAATTGGATGTCTGTCTAGTTATAGAAGTTGCAGGATTGAGAAATTTTTTCTCATATCACTATCTGCTTCTCAGGGAACTGAACAGTCTATATAAGAACACCTAGTTTAATCCAATAATTTGCATTGAGAGAGTGAGTTTCACCGAGAAGATAACAGATTTCGGATGCGGAAAGAATGAATCAAGAAATGTCCACTAAGATTGCACAGAAAAGAAGTACAACGTATGTTCTACCAAGAATCTCACTGCTAGCAACCAATGCGAATAACTCAATATCCAAATTGATTATCATAATCATGTAGCCATGCATGTTTGTATCTGACTCTTAATTGCAGAACAAATTAAAGCATCATATATAAGAAAATATTCCAATAAATCGGACACTTTAAACTGAAAAGAAAAATGAGTAGCAGAAGATGGGAAAGAGGATGATCGTCGGTCGCGAGGATTTCTACATTGAAAGGCCCGAAAACGTTCGATTTAAATTCTCAGGAATGAAACAAAGCGATGCCATTATTTGTATATAAAGAAAAACTGATACAAGGTTTTATTTATGATTTGCAACCATTAATGTTGGACCTAAAAGTCACGTCACTTGAGAAAAAGTCGAAGAGTTCTTTTAATAAATTAAATGGCTTAATTACAGGAAATAGTCAACAAAATTGAGAAAAAACAATAAGAAGAATCCTAGATAGGCGGGCCTAAAGATTCTCTTCTATATATATATATATATATATATTAGTACATTATTAAAAGTGACAATCATAGATATAAGTTGGTATCTTGATCTAGAACTTTATGTTTCTGCACAAAGCTATATATAACAAAAAATTCAAAATTTTATACCAACTAGGAGTAAATATGTGAAATAAATAAAAAAATGATTATTCTCGGAAAAATAAACTTGAAATTAAATTTAAAATTGGCATGTATATATCATACAAACAAATGCAAAGTTACGGCCATTTAAAGTTTCATTCCTTTCAATATTTGATCCCATCTCTATATTTGGTACAGGATTTTCTGCTTCCAGCTCACAATTTATACATTGACTAGTCTAGAATATTTACTTTGTTATAAAATAAATTAACTTAGCAAATTAATAAGGAGGATCGTAAGAGAAAGAAAGAGAGTTGAGAGATTTCAGTGTATATAATTTCATTGCAGATTCAATGTCTTTTATAGGCAAACTTTGTTGAAAAAAATGACCGAGCTATAGTACAAATCGCGTGAGCTACAGTGAAAATAATATTCATCTACAGTGAAAAAACTATTCACTACGATGAAAGTGGGTCACATTGACATTCACTTTTTGACTTGTTTTACAACACTCCTCTTTGGATGTTCATGTACAAAAGAAAAATATGTACATAATTATTTGTAATACAAATTGTTTGCTCCCTCATTACTTTCATGATGAAGACCATAATTCCATCCTTTTTGCTTGAGCTACTTACAAGTTTCCTTTTTGATTAGAGTCCATCAAAAGATAATGTGCCTCGTTAAAACCTTATTAGAAAAAATTCAGTGAAAAAAGCCTAATGAAGGAAAAACAGTACACACATCTGATAATACGCCTTGGGTGCTGCCTCATTAAAAAACTTAGCTGGAAAACCCAGTGGGACAAAACCTTGGTTAAGGGAAAAAGAGTATAGCGCATATTTTATTACCCCTGATGAAAACTTCATTTGATATTTTAGAGACGACGCATTCCAATCTTATATCTCAGCTTCTCAAAAGTTGATGTTGGTAATACCTTTGTGAATAAATCTACAAGATTATCACTCGAACGAACTTGTTGTACATTAATATCATCATTCTTCTTGAGTCATGTGTGAAGAATAATTTTGGTGAAATATGTTTCCTTTTGTCTCATTTTATGAAGCCACCATTCTATTGAGCTATACATGCAACATTGTCTTCGAATATAACTGTGGGTACTTTGATATCATTTTTCAGGCCGCATCTTTCTTTGATGAACTGTATCATCGATCTCAACCGCACACATTCTCTACTTGCTTCGTAAATTGCTATTATTTCGACATAATCTGAAGAAGTAGCAACAAAAGACTGTTTTGTAGATCGCCATGATATAGCAGTTCCTCCGTATATAAATAGATAGCATGTTTGAAATCGAGCTTTATGTAGGTCTAATAAATAATCTGTATCTGCATAACCAATAAGGTATGCACAATCTTTGTTAGTATAAAACAAAACAATATCAATCGTACCCTTTAGGTATCACAAAATATGTTTGATATCGTTTCAATGTCTTCGCGTTGGGGATGAGCTATACCTTGCCAGCAAATTAACAGAAAATTTTATATTAGGTCTTACTGTGTTAGCAAGACACATAAGTGCACCAATAGAATTGAGATATGGTACTTCAGGACCAAAAAGTTCTTCATTCTTTTCTGGAGGTCGAAATAGATCTTTTACCAATTCAAGTAATCGAACAACCATTGGAGTACTTAATGGATGTGCTTTGTCCATTTAAAATCACTTTAAGATTTTCTCACTGTAGGCAGATTGGTGGACAAAGACCCCGTCTGCTAAATGTTCAATTTGCAGAACCATACAAAGTTTTATCTTTCCAAGATCTTTCATCTCAAATTTTTTCTTTAGCTATTCAATCTCCTTTTGGACCTCTTCAGGAGTTCCAATGAGATTTATGTCATCAACATAAACGGCGATTATAACAAACCCTAATTCTTTTTTGTTAATAAAAACACATTGACAAATGACATTCTTTATATAACCTTCATTTATCAAGTACCCACTAAGGAAATTATATCACATACGCCCTGATTATTTCAGACCATATAATGATCTTTATAATTTAATTTAGTACATCTCTCGAGACTTAGTATATGTTTTAGGCAATTTTAATCCTTCTGAGATTTTCATGTAAATTTTATTATCAAGTGAACCATAAAGGTAAGCTGTAACTACATCCATTAGATGTATTTCAAGATTTTTATGTACACCTAAACTGATGAGATATCGAAAAGTTATTCCATCCATAACAGGTGAATATGTTTCTTCATAGTTGATCCCGAGTCTTTGAGAGAATCCTTATGCAATAAGGCGTGCCTTGTATCTTACAATTTTATTTCTCTCATTTTTTTGCACAAAAATCCATTTATATCCAACTAGTTTTACACCTCAAGAGTTTGGACTACAAGTCCAAAAACCTCATGTTTAGCAAGTAAGTCTAATTTTTATTGAATTGACTTTGTCATTCTGCCCAATCACATCTACGTCGACATTCTTTGATGGATTTAGGCTCAAGGCTTTCACTATCTTGCATGAGATTAAGTGCAACATTATATGCAAAAATATTATCCATTATAATTTTTGATCGATTTAAATTCATCTCATCACCGGTAAAACTTATTGAAAGTTCTTCATTCACTTGAGTCTCGAGTTCTCTAATTTCTTCAGGAATATCAGAATTACTCAAATTTTGACCTTTTTCAAAAGGTTCTTTTGTAGTATCGTCTTTATTATTTCTTACGCTTCTCTTTCTAGAATTTTTAACCTTTGAACCCAATGGTCTACTATGTTTCAGGCGTGTTTGGGATTTAAAAGCTATTATACTAGTAGATGGTCCTTTTGGAACATCAATTCAGATAGACATATTCAATGCAGGGATATGTGACTTAATTATAAGTTTCAAATTAGTAAATGCATCTGGCATTTGATTTGTTATTTTCTGTAAGTAGATGATCTTCTGGACCTCCTGCTCACGTATGCGGGTAAGTAGATCAAAATGAGATAGTGATGAAACTTTTCATGCAATTTTTCTTTTGGGTTCCTTTTTCTCTCTCCCTAATTGCGGGGAAGTTGTTTCATTAAACCGACAATCTGCAAATCGAGCAGCAAATAAGTCTTCTGTCAATGGTTCAAGGTAGCAAATTATGCAGGATGAGTCAAACCCAACATTTATGCCCAACCTTCGTTAATGGCCCATCTTTGTACAATGTGGTGGTGCTACAGACAAGTATACCGCATAACCAAAAATTCGTAGATGGACTATATTTGCCTCATGACCAAATACTAATTATGACGGAGAGTATTTATTATAATTTATCGGTATGAGATGTACAAGTGTTGTTGCATGTAAGATAGCATGACCCCAAATAGTAATCACAATTTTATTTTCATAAGTAAAGGTCTTGCTATCAATTGTAGGCGCTTAATAAATGAATCTGCAAGGCCATTTTAAGTATGAACATGAGCAACAAGATGTTCAATTTTTATTCCGATTGATAGACAATAATCATTAAAAGTTTGGGATGTAAATTCTCCAGCATTATCAAGGCGAATACCTTTAATTGGATAATCTGGGAATTGCGCCCTTAATCTTATTATTTGTGCTAATAACTTCGCAAATGCCAGATTGCGAGATGATAAGAGTCACACATGAGACATCTTGATGATGCATCTATTAGGACCATAAAATATCTAAATAATCCACTAGGTGGATGACTAGGTCTGCATATATGTATATGCTCTAAAAAGCCAATAGATTCGATGCCAACTTTCAGGGTTGATGGTCTGACAATTAATTTGCTTTGATAACAAGCAGCACATGAAAATTCATTATTCGTAAGAATCTTCAGGTTCTTTAACGGATGTCCAATTAAATTTTCAAGAATTCGTTTCATCATTATTAATCCAGGATGACCTATTAAATCATGCAATAGCACAAATGTATTTAGATCAGTAAATTCTGGTTTATGATCAAATGTGCTTTAATTGCACTAATTTCTACATAATATAGGCCAGATGACAAAGTTGATAATTTTTTCAAAATATATTTCTGGCCTGAGACACTCTTGGTTATACCAAGGTATTTAATATTCATTTTATTTAGTGTCTCAATATGATATCCATTTTTGCGGATATCTTTAAAACTTAACAAGTTTCTTAGCGATTTAGAAGGGAATAGTACATCTTTTATAACAATCTTTGTCCCCTTAGGCATAAATATAGTAGCTCTTTCGGAGCCTTCAATCATTTTTGAATTACCAGAAATTATAGTAACACTTGCTTTTCTTCTAAGCAAGTAGGAAAAGTATTTCTCGTCTTTAAAAATGGCATGAGTTATTCTACTATCAATTACACAAATATCCTCGTGATTGATTATTGATCCAAACAAAATTTGAGGCATATTCATATTTTTCTTCAAAAAGATATAAGGTAAATGTTTTAATTAAAACATGGCTCATTATACAAATTTTATTTATTTACATAAATTAGAAAAATATAAACATATTATTTAGTACAAACAAATGAAAAAAAAATTATTTAAATATTACCAGGCTTATCAATATTCATATTTTCTTTTAAGAAATTGAAGAAATCAGCTACATCCAAATGCATAAGCTCAATATTATCTTTGGAGATAAAGTTTGTCTCTGGATTATTTTCTGTTATCTTCAAGGATGCCTGATATAGCTGAACTAAACATTTTAATGACCAGCAAATTCGTGACCAGTGCCCAATACCTCCACATCTATGACATATATTTTCTGAATTTTTCTTTGGTATAACTTCATGCTTCTTATTCTTCTTTTTATATTGCTGATCATTTTTCGGTGTCAGCCGAGCATCATGATTATAATTTCTTCTTTGACCACGACTAGAGCCATGACCTTTTTTTCGTTGGTTATAGTTTGCCAGATTGGGAGTGACAAAGAACCAACGGGCCAACTATCATGATTTTTTATTAACAGTTCGTTATGGCATTCAACAATTAGAAGATGAGAAAGTAATTCAGAATATTTCTTAAAATCCTTTTCGCGATATTGCTGCTGCAGGAGCATATTCATAGGTGAAAATGTGGAGTATGTTTTTTCATGTTTGTCTTGCTCAGTGATTTCTTTTTCGCATAAATTTAACTGTGCTATCTCCAGACTCCACATTGTGGGATTATACTGGGTTTGTTGTTGTTGTTGTATAAATTTAATTGTGCTATAATTCTAAACAAGGCAGAATTATATTCAGTTATATTTTTAAAATTCATTAATCCCAAATTGAGTCAATCATGACGTGTCTGTGGAAGGATGACCAACTTTAGGTGGTCATATTTTTTTTTAGATTCTTCCACGGTTTAAGGGAGTCTTTTAATGTGAGGTACTATAATTTTAACCCCTCGTCAAGATGGTGGCGGAGAAATATCATGGCTTTGGCATGGTCTTTGACTAGATGTCATATTGTCATCTTTGATGGTGTCTACCAGACCCATCGATTCTAGGTGTATTTCGGCATCTAGTTTCCATGATGAGTAGCTTTTTTCAGATATATCAAGAACAACAAATTCAAGTTTAAAGATATTAGAAATAAATAAAAAATTTACCCTTTTGTTACATTTTTAAAATAGGCAAAGTGATGGAGGCTCATGATCATAACATGTTATAAAACAAACTAACTTAACAAAATAATAAGGAGAGATAGTAAGAAAAAGAAAGAGAGTTGAGAGATTTTAGTGTATATAATTTCATTGCAGATTCAATGTTTTTTATAGGTAAACTTTGTTGAAAAAAACGATCGAGCTACGATACGTGAAAATACTATTCACTACGAACATCCACTTTTTGACTTGTTTTACAACATACTTGGATTATTGCAGCAATTTGAAATGTTATTGAAGCTAGCTAGCTTTTAAATAACATAAGGTTGACATACTTTTTTCCAAGTTCCTCTTGGTTTCCTCTTGTCTACCAAACGCAGCTACACAAGAAATGTAACATAACAAAAAGTTGATCCATAGCATGTGTTCAATATTGCTTTTTTGTTTCCACTTTTTGAAACTCTGAAAATTATTACTCTTTTGAAGCTTTTCAAAGTTAATTATTGGCCAAATAGGGTAGCCATTGTTTTGGTTGAAAAGGTTTAAAAAGATTTGAAATCTTGACATTAGGTTGATTGATTCGCTTACCTTATTCAACGTGCTTTGAATTTGCAATTATACTCAGGTTTGGAATGACATAAAAAAAATAAAAAAATTACGCCACTAGTAAGATATTTCTTCTTATAAACTTCACGTGTTCTTTTATGAAAAAGTTGTTTTGAATAAACCACAACCTTGTTTTATTTTGTTTTAAAAGGCGGAATGAGAGCTTTGCATAGGTAAGGCGTGCAAGTTGCAAGTAAGTTAATATGTTCCGCTAGTGGTGGCAAAGTGAACTCATGTTTTGATAATTCATTCAATTCGTTTATATCTTAATGGATTGAGTGAGTGATTTTTTAGATGAATAAAATATAAATTTAAATCCATATTTTACCCAATCCATTTTGTTATCCAATTCATTTATATATATATAAACTATGGACGGGTTAAATTATTACCCATTTTATGTTGACCAATTTCAACCCGTCCAAATTTGACCCACCGCCCATTTGCCATCATTATGTACTGATAATAAATTGTAAAAAATTGAACTTATTTATAAAAAAAGGGAAAATGGAGGCAAAGAAGGTGGTATATGCAAAGTGAGTGGATAGTAAAGACGAGAAGGAAAGGAGGGTGAGTAGGGAAAGGTACAAAAAGGCAAAGATGAAAGCAAAGTTAGCAATTACCATGGTAAAGACATCAAATTTTGAACGACTATATGTTGAATTAGAGGAATAAGGCCGGGTATATGAAGTTGCACAAGTATCCAAGGTGAGAGAAAGGAGAGTGTCCATGATCTGGCCAAGTAAACTACATCAAGAACGATGACAATAAAGTACTGGTACCGGAGGAGGTATTTATTAGATAAAGAAGACAGTCATACTTCTATAAAATTTTGAACAAAAAGGGTGACAAAGACTTTGTACTGGGGATTTGGAGAAGTCAATGAGGCATAGTGATTTTTGGTACTGTAGGTGTATAGAGGTTGAGGATTTTAAGAGCTCTATTCTTAGTATGCACAGGGAAAGAGCCGCTAGCCAATCAAGATTTCGGTGGAATTTTGAAGAGCAGATACAGTGTGACTATGGAGTGGTTGATTGGGTTTCTTCATATCGTTTTAAGATGGCAAAAATATTGTAGGAATGAAGGTAGAATACAATGATTCTGTTGTATTAGAATAAATATGACATTCATAATTACAATAACTATAGAGCTATCAAGCTGTTAAGTCACACTAAGAAAGTTTGGGAGAGGGTGACAATGGAGATGAGGGTGGGGAGGGGTGTGGATATTTCTAGGAACTAGTTCAATTTATGTCAGGGTGCTCAATTATAGAAGCTATTCATCTTGTGAGAAGACTAGTGGAGCAGTATAGGAAGAAGATAAAAAATTTACACATGTAGACTTCACAGACCTAAAAAGGACTTACGATAAAGTCCCAATGAAGGTTCTATAGGGATGCTTAGAGGTTAGAGGAGTACCTGTTTCATATGCTAGTGCAATAAAGCCATTTATTATTGAGTCAAAACCTACATAAGGACAATGGGAGATGACTTAGAGCCTTTTTCAATTGTGATGAGGTTGCACCAGAGATCAACTCTTACCTCATTTTTATTTTCTTTGGTAATGGATGCATTGGCTCTGTAAATTCAAACAGGGTTGCTTTAGTGTATCTTACTTACTTATGACATAGTTCTAATTAATGAGACTTGTTTCAAAGTTAATGATAACCTATTGATCTGGAGATAGACACCGAAGTCTAATGGGTTCAAGTTGAGTAGGACAAAAACATAATTATTGGAGTGCAAGTTCAGTGATGTAATGCATGAAATTGGCGTGAAAGGGAGACTCAATACATAGACAATCTAAAAAAGATGTAGTTTTCGGTATCTTGGGTCTATTATCCAAGAAAATTGAGATATTGACGATGATCACACACTGTATTGGTGTAGGATGGACAAAATGTAGGCTCACATTCAGAGGCTTGTGTGATAAGAAGGTGCAAGCAAAATTTAAATGCAATTTTTATAGAATGATGGTCAGACCAACTATGTTGTATGAGATGGAGTGTTGGCTAGTCAACAACCACATTCAGAAGATGAAAGTTGAAGAAATAAGGATGTAGAGATGTGTGTGTTGATAAACTAGGAGGATGGACTTAGAAATAAAAATATCTGGGATAAGGTAGGAGTTTTTTCGATGGAAGAAAAGATGCGGAAAGCGAGATTGAAGTGATTCTAGCATGTGACATAATGAGCACTTGGCCAAATGCTCAAAAAAAAATTCCAAAAAATTAAGTCAAAAGTGTCTAATTGGCAACACTTTATTGTGTTCAGCTACTTAATCGGAACAGGTCATAGTTTGACTATCTAAATAAAAATTACTATATCTGAATTCTCAAGTTTAATGGTTTACCAAAGCATTCAACATGAAAAAAAATGAAATTAAAGCTTTAAATTCTTCGTGTTAAAAAGGATTTGCAGCTTAAATTCACTACTTGAAATGCCAAATCATAACAAAATCGTAGTTGTGCCAATAAGTTCCTTAAGATGGATTGTTTTTCTATTAATTAAACAGTAATTGCAAATAATATTTTTTTTTACGATCATGATTCAAGGGTTTCATACGATTTTAGTTTGTTATGTTTTGCAACTTCTGGCAGACATGTAGGATAAAGCTGCTATCATTCAATCCTTCTCCGGACTTCGCTCATAGCGAATACATTAGTGCATCGGACTGCCTTTTAGAATTTTCTGCTTTTTCTCACAGTTTATACTTGGATTAGTGTTGAACACTTCGATTATTGCAGCAATTTTAAATGTTAATGAAGCTAACTAGCTTTTGAACAATATATATTGACATATCTTTAGGTTAACATAATTACTTTTTTCCAAGTTCCTCGTTGTTTCCTCCTATGTTAAACAAATGATACAAGAAATGTAACCTGATAACAAAAAGTTGATCCATGGCATGTGTTCAATATTGTTTATTTTAACTCTTAGAGTTCTCATTTATTTTGCTTTTCGTTTACACTTTGGGAAGTATTCTTTTGACGCATTTCAAAGTTAATTATTGCCCCAATAGCCATTATTTTGGTCGTATTGGACGTTGAAAAGATTAAAAAGATTTGAAATCTTGACATTAGGTTGATTGATTGAGTTACCTTATTCAACGTGCTTTGCATTTGCATTTGCTATTAGGCCACTAGTCCACTACTAAGATATTTCTTCTTGTAAACTTCACGTGTTCTTCTATGGAAAAGTTTTTTTTGAATAAACCAGCTAATTAGACATTGTAACCTTTTTTTTTATATTTATAATAAGGGAAGAATGTTGAGCTTTCCACAGTTAACACTACACCAAAAGAAGATTTTGGTGGCTTTTATTTAGTGATAATAACTAGTTATTGCTAATTATTGCACTATAATATCTTTATATATTTGGTAGCATATTTGTAGGGAAATAATTACCATATAATTCTTTGTATATTTGATAGCATATTAAGGAGATATTTAGTTTTCATATTTTAATATTGTAACACATATATTCTCTGTTGGGGGAATAAATAAAGAGTAGTCAAGATTTTACAGTTCTTTTCATGGTAACTGAGCCAAAAACTTTTCTTCATCGTAAATTTTCATGGCTGATGACGACGTACCTCCTCCACCACCATCCAAAATTGAGTCTAATTCTCCTTATTTTCTCGGTCCTCAAGACCGATCCGGGGACTATATCACGCCTACTCATTTCAAGGGCGACAATTTTGATGAATGGAGAGCCGCATCAAATACCGCTGCCGTGGGTCAACACTTTACTTCTGATAAATAGAAGGCTATTACGGAATTTTTTGGTAATGCTATAATTCCAGAAAATCGCTTGAATGGTAAGTTTGATGTTTCTTCTTGGATTATTGATACCGGTGCTACTCATCATGTTACCGGTGAGAAATCTTGGTTGTTTGATGTTCATGCTGTTGATTGTCCTGTTGGTTTGCCTAATGGTGAAAAGGTGCTTGCTTCTTTGGAAGGTTCTATTCGACTGTCAGATAAAATTACCTTACATCATGTCCTTTATGTGCCTTATTTATGTTGCAACTTACTCTCCGTCCCCTAACTTACTGATAATTTATGCACTATTGTCTCTTTTATTTCTTATATGTGTGCTATTCAGGACCCACTGAAGGAGCTGATTGGAACTGAAGTTAGAAGGGATGGACTATACTATTTTAGCAAATCGGATGTGGTGCAACATGTGTCTATTGTTATGGCAGCATAAGCATTGGAATTGTGGCATCGATGATTGGAGCATCCTTCCGAGAGAGTAGTTAAATTGTTTCCTCATGTTAGTAGTGATAAGAGTAGTTTAGCAAATGATTGTGAAGTGTGTTTACGTGCTAAGCATTCTAGAGACAAATTTCTTTTAAGTGATAATAAAGCGTCTAGAATATTTGAGAAAATACATTGTGATTTGTGGGGTCCATATCGACATGTTTTATCGTGTGGAGCTCGTTATTTTCTAACAATTATTGATAATTTTTTCTGAGCTATTTGAATATGCTTGTTGGTTGATAAAACAGAAGTGTTTCAGATGTTTATGGTTTTTGTTGCTATGGTTGATCGATAATTTAATGAAACAATTAAAGTTGTATAAAGTGATAATGGTACCTAATTTAATTGTTTGATCGATTATTTTTCCTCCATTGATATTCTATTTCAAACCTCTTGTGTGGATACTCCGCAACAAAATGGGAGAGTAGAGAGAAAGCATAAACATGTGTTGAATGTTGCGAGGGCTCTAAGATTTCAGGCCAATATGCCTATTTTTTTCTGGGGTGAATGTGTTCTTGCTGCATCTCATCTCATAAATTGTATCCCCACACCCAATTTATAAAATAAAACACTTTTCGAAATTTTATTCAATAAATCTCATTCTTTCGATGATATTCGTACCTTTGGGTGTTTATGCTTTGCTCATAATCAAAAAACTCAGGGTGACAAATTTGCTAGTCAGAGCAGAAAGTGTTTGTTTGTGGGATATCCGTTTGGTAAGAAGGGGTGACGGTTGTTTGATTTTGATACGAAGAAATTTTTTATCTCTCGTGATGTGAGGTTTGTGGAGGATGTGTTTCTTTTTGCTTGTCCGGATGATGTTCATATTTTGTCTACTTTTTTTAATGTGGGTGCTGAAATCGATGGTGATTCTATGGTGTATGGAGATGACTTAGGGGGAAAAATTGATAGTTCGGAGGCTGTCGGGCAACAACCGCAAGCAACAGCCCAACCAGCTTCTGCTGGCAGCCAGGATGAGCTGCAACCGATGGCCACTACCCAGTCCACTGGCAGCGAGGGGAGGAAGCAACACCATACTCCAGCCACGGATGTGGAAGGTGGCTTGGGGCGAGGTTTTCAGGAGAAATTTCCCTTTGTTTTTCTTCGTGATCATGTGGCATAGTCAGTTTTTGCTAATAGTCCATCTCCTACTACTCCGGTTAACAATCAATCCGTAGGTACTCCCTATTCTTTGGCACACTATATTAATTGTGACAATTTTTCTGTAAATTATCGTAAGTTTCTTGCAGCTATTATTTCGCTAAGAATTCTAAGACCTTCAAAGAAGCCATGAAACACGAAGGTTGGAGACATTTAATGAAAGAAGAGATATGTGCATTGGAAGACAATGGTACATGGACTTTGGAACATCTTCCTCCGGATAAGAAAGCACTTGGTAATCAATGGGTGTAAAAGACTAAGTTTTTGTCAAATGGAGATGTGGAACGGCTCAAATCTTGCTTGGTTGTGTTAGGAAATCATCAATAAGCATGAATTGACTACAACAAAACTTTTGCTCCGATCGCCTAGATGACTACTGCTTGAGCCTTCCTAGCCATTGTAGCATCCAAAAATTGAGAACTTCACCAAATGGATGTTCATAACACCTTTTTACATGGTGACCTTGATGAGCAGGTATATATGAAGCTCCCTTCCGGGTTTGAAAGTCCAGATCCTACGTTGGTGTGGGTTTGCGCAAATCATTGTATGGGTTGAAACAAGACCCTAGATGTTGGTTTGCAAAATTGGTGACTGCTATGAAAGGGTACGGTTTCCTATAATCTAATTCTGATTATTCTCTTCTTACATTTTACTAAAGGGAATATTCATATTAATATCTTGGTTTATGTTGATAATCTTATTATTTCTGCGACAACCTGCTAATCCTCCAATCGAGGTCTCTCTGCTACTGGTTGAATATGCCCTATACTCAAAAAAAGGTAGAGCAAGAGTAGTATCAGTACACAATGCCACGGTATACTGATAGGATCACACGGTTAGCCAGTAAGAGGATCATAGATAAGTAAATTCCAACACAATAAACATACACATATACAGAATAAGTCGACCACATTTCAATATCACAGCTCAATGTCTTTCACATGCAATAATTTCACACCAGAGTCCTCTTAAGAGACCTACAAACAATCTAGAGTTATGTCAAAATGTGACACCCGATGTAAGTATGTGTTAAAACATGACATTCGATCTCATTATATGTCGAAATGTGACATCCAATACATATATGTGTTGAAAAATGACACTCGATCCCAAGATATCACAATCACAAGACATACAATGTTTACAATATTTATACCACAAAGAACAGGTTCATCGATATAACAGGCCAGCAAATGATCATTTCACACACAATCTAGCATGGTTTACCTATTCATATACACACATGTATATCATGAAGTAATTTAACAAGTATATGAAATACATACAGGAAACTAGGCAATCACCTACCTCAAATTCAAGCTTTCAGAACCTCAGAACATAATAGTCTTTCCTTTTTGGGTTCGTTCTTCTCGTTCTTGGTCTAGAAACATTAAATACATATAAAAGATCAATACAATGGCCTAACTATCAAGAAATATAATACAATTTCATTCCCTAGGCCAAACACATGATCCTAACCTTACCCTAGGGCTATTTTTCACCTTAGATTTTTAGTCCAAACCCTTCCCCAATGATTATCACCCATACTCCTAGTTCCTAAGAATGAAAGTATGAATATAGGAATAAAAACCTTACCTTAAGCGTGGAAATTCATGGAAAATGAATTGAAATTGCACTAGGTCGCCTCTTGGTGTTTTAGAAACTAAACTTGCAGAAAAAGACTATTTTTGGTCTTTTTTAAGACTTAAGTCGCGACTGTCCCACTCTGGCGATACAGATCCCGCTCTGGCGAGAATAATCCCTCCCTAGCGGGATAGGCAAAAAAAAAGAGCTCAAAGTTTGTGCTCCAACTTTGAGTGGTGTCATATTAATACTGGAGTGGTAGCTATTATTTGTAGGAGAACTCACACAAGGGCAAAAAAACTATTCCAATGTCCCTCAAAGTTTATCACACATGCCCTCAACATATCTTCCAGCACTTGAATAGTCCTTTCTGACTGCCCCGTCTATCTGTGGATAGAAAGTTCTGTTGTAAGTGAGTTGAGTACCTAACTCTTCATTTAAGTTACCCCAAAATTTGGAAGTGAATTGTGTACCACGGTCTGAAATAATAGAAAGGGGCACCCCGTGTAGCCTTACTATCTTTTTCACATAAATTCTGGCCAACTGTTGTGCATTATAATCCACTCTAACCGAAATGAAGTGTTCTGACTTCGTTAACCTGTCAACCACCACCCAAATAGATTCATGCCTTCTCAACATATTAGGAAGTCCCACCATGAAATCCATGGCTATTCTCTCCCACTTTCATTCAGGAATGGGCACTCTTTGCAACAAACCTACACGTCTTTGATGCTCATAATTTACCTATTGGCATTTCTGACACTTGGATACATCTTTAGCTATGTCTTTCTTCACACCAGCCACTAATATAGCCGTTTTAAGTCTTGATACATCTTAGTCATTCTAGGGTGAATAGAGTATCGTGAACCATGAGATTCAAACAGGATCTTTTGAATTAGTCCATCTACCCGGGGAACACAAATTCTTCCTTTAAAATGGAGCACCCCTCTTACATCTAGTGATGAGTCTGAAGCCTTACCTATCAACACCTTCCCTCTAAGTTCATTTAAGTATACATCCTCAAAATGCTTGGGTTTGATCTCTTCTATGAAAGTGGGCATTAGATCAACTCCGGTCATTACTCCACCTTTTTCTGAGATGCCAGCTTCATGAATCTGGCTCCAAGGCCTGAATTTCTCTAGCAAAGGGTCGCTTAAGGGCCCCCAAACAAGCTAAACTTCCTATACTCACCGACTTAAGGCTCAATGCATCTGCTACCACATTAGCCTTGTCTGGATGGTACTGGATCATGACATGGTAGTCCTTAAGCAACTTCATCCACCTTCTCTGTCTCAAATTCAAGTTCTTCTGGTGAATACGTGCTGTAAGCTATGGTGATTAGTAAAGACCTCACACTGATGCCGTATAGATAATATCTCCAGATTTTTAGTGCAAACACTACCGCTACCAAATCTAAGTCATGAGTCAGGTAGTTCCTCTCATACATCGTCAATTATCGCGAAGCATATATTACAATATTCTTATCCTGCATCAACACAGAACCCAAATTGGAATGTGAAGCATCACAATAAATAATAAAATTTTACCTTCAACTAGCAAGGTCAAAATTGTGGCTATTATCAGGAGAGGTTTTAGGTTTTGGTAGCTCTCTTCACACTAGTCAGTCCACTCGAATGACATTTCCTTTTTAGTCAACTTGGCCAAGTGAGTAGTAATAGAAACAAAGTTTCTCACGAACCGGCGATAGTAACTGGCCAATCCAATAAATCCTCTAACCTCTGTTATAGAACTAGTCCTAACCCAATTCTTAACTACTTTTACTCAATCTTTTGTGGGTCTACCATCACCCTTTCTTTTGAAACAACATGGCCTAAAAAGGCAACTAAAGGCAGCCAAAATTTACACTTAGACAATTTTGCATACAACTTTTGTTTTCCCAAAACTCCCAACACAATTTAAAAATGATCTTCATATTCCTGTTCACTCTTTGAAGACACTAATATATCATTTGTAAACACTTTCACAAATAAAGTCCAGAAATGGTTTGAACATCCCATTCATCAAACTCATGAAAACTGCAGGTGCATTGGGTAACCCAAAAGACATTACTAAAAATTCATAGTGCCCATACCTGGTCTTAAAAGTTATTTTGGGCATATCCTTAGGTCTAATTTTCAACTAATGATACCAAGACCTGAGATCAATATTTAAGAAGATTAAAGAACCTTGTAGGTGGTTAAATAGGTCATCAATACGAGGTAAATGGTAGCTATTTCGTATGGTAACCTTATTCAGCTGTTGGTAGTCAATACACATTCTCATACTACCATCTTTTTTCTTTACAAACAACACCGGAGCACCCCAAGGAGAAGCACTAGGATGAATGAACCCTTTACAAGAAGCTCCTGAATCTGAGCCTTACTCCCTCTTAACTCTTTCGAAGCCATATGATAGGGAGGAATGGAAATTGAATGAGTACCCAGCTCTAAATTAATGTAGAGGTCTATGTCTTGGTCAGGAGGCATACCAGGCAAGTTTGAAGGAAAGACCTCTGGAAATTCATACACTGCTGGAATAGACTCAATAGAAGGAAACTCTACTTCCATATTTCGGATTTGGGCCAAATAGGCTAAGCAACCCTGCCCTACCATTTTTCTAGCCTGGAGAAAGGACATGACCTTATCTGGCTTAAGCTTGTACACCCCTTACCACTCTAATCTTTCCTTCCTCGGGATCTTTAGAGCCACAGTCTTTGCATTGCAATTAAGTACAGCAAAGTACGGGGACAACCAATTCATGCTTAAGATCACATCAAAATCTGTCATGTCTAGGATCACTAAGTCAACCAAAGTCTAGTATCTCATAAACACAATAGAACAAGAACGATATACATGGGTGACCATGACTGACTTTCCAACAAGGGTAGAAACATGAATAGGGGAATCCAACATATCACAAAATGCATCAAAATCCAAGGCATACCTCATAGACACATAGGAATAAGTAGAACCCGGATCAAACAAAATAGTAGTTATCCATTCACAGACAAGAATAGTACTTATGAGAACTACATCAGACGCCTCTACCTCAATTTTGCCTGGGAATGCATAAAATTGGGCCCGATCATCTTGACAGGACACCTCCTTGCCTGGCTGGATAGCTCCTTGACCTATACTATTACCGCCTCAGCCTCCACGACCTCTAAAATTCCCATCTCATCCACTTTCTGGACATCCTCTGCCACTATTTCCTCCAGCTGCTGGGACCACTGCTCAGGCCTATTGGGATGCTGAAACTATTCCGCGGGAGTGAGAGAACTCCCTTTGTTTATGGTCGGTTCTCTATAGTTAAAATAGTCACGGTTAAAAGATGAACAACTACCTAGGAATGATGCCGCCTGACCCTCATGGGTCTGATGCTGCTGTGGAGTACCTGAACAATTGTTAGTGGAAGTAGGCAGTGCTGACTGAATAAACCGGGCAGCAATCACTGGCTTACCAGACCCTCTAGAATAGGATCTTTGAAAGTTACCTGCATTCTTGGGCCTTTTAGCCAAAGTCTCAGCTTTCTCATCCTTCCTCACACCTTTAACTTTTTTTAAAAAGTCGGTGACTTCATTGAAATCTCTCCCGAACGAAGTCATATGAACTGAAAGTACCTGCAACTCAAGGTCCAACCCCATCACAAACAACCTGATCCTCTCTTTCTTAATAATAACCAGCTGAGTAGCATACCTGAACAAGGAATGAAATTTGGCCTCATAAGCAGCTAATGATAACCATCCCTGCTCAAGGGTCATAAACTCATCCTTCTTTCTGTCCTTCAAAGTGCGGGGCATATACTTCTCTAAAAATAGAGCATGGAACTGAGCCTAAGTGAGTGGGGATAACACAGGAGAATGACACTCCATATAGGCCCTCCACCACTATTTGATCTCTCCTTGCAATTGAAAAGTCATAAATTATACTCTATACTGATACACTATGCCCAACTTTGTAGCCTCTCAAAGCAATCCAGAATAAACTCGAAGGCATCCTAATTTTCAATACCCTAGAAAATTGGAGGTTTGAGCTTGAGAAATTTGGTAAGCATGTCATGCTTAGTACCAGTCATCACCGGACCCATTAAGGGCCTGAAGAATGCATTTGTTCCTAACGCTATATTCATTGGCTGAACTACAGTAGAAATCGAACGGTCAACATGAGCTGGTGCTATGGGCATAGTAGGGATGGTATCAGTGCCAACTAGCCCACTCAGGAATGTCATAATCTGCTGGGCCAAGAGTGGATTCAGAGGGGGGAATACCAACGGCCTCAGCCTGGCCATCCTCCTCTTGTCGTGCCTGTTCCTGCTCATCTTCAACTTCCACCTTTCCATCAAACTCATTCAGGGGAGCAAGAGGGTCCTCATCTACCAGTACTTCCTCAACAAGGACCTCTACTCTGGCAAGTATTGCCTTTTTTCTGCCCCTGCCTCATCTACCTCTCCTGCTTCTCCATCTTTCATGCCCTCGAATGGCTGGCTCCTCCTTGGGATCAATTAGAGCTACTGGACTGACACCGTTGAAACGTGTGTTAACCATCTGTGGACAAGAGAGTGAAAGTGATTAGATACCAATTTGGATCATCAGATATCAATTGAAATCAAGTTATAGCATAAAAGAGGGAAAATAGTGAAACTTTTCCTAAAATCCTATAGCCTCTCAAAGAAAAGTACAGACGTCTCCGTACCATTCCACGAGACTCTACTAGACTTGTTTTGGTACGAAGATATCAATGAACCTAGGCTCTAATACCAACTTTGTCACGACCCCAACCCGTCATGACTAGCACCACAATACTTATCCCAGTAGGAGAACCATTTCTACAACTAGCTTATCAAACTATAGGAGATAATAGTAAAAGAACTTGCGGAAGCAAGAATAAACCTGAAATAATCCTGAATTCTTATAAACTCAGCCAACCACATTAATAATAATAAGCTGTGAAAGTAAACACCATCCTAGGAACTGAAAGTCATCGTACCAAAACTCTAATCTAACAAGTCTAGAGCAGGAGTACAACTCTAAATAGAAACTGGTAATAAATAAAATATTGTCTAAACATCTAAGTCCTGGAAGAGAAAAGGACTAGAACTACGATCGAAAAGTCCACGGTAGCACGACAGAATAGCTCACCCTTGGACTTTGAACAACCTGTTAATCCTCCAACCGAGGTCTCTCTACTGCTGGCTGAATATTCCCTATACTCAACAAAAAGGCAGAGCCAGAGTAACATCAGTACATAAAGCCACAGTGTACTGGTAAGATCACACGGTTATCAATTAAGCGGATCATAGACAAGTAAATTCCAACACAATAGATATACACATAGTTGGACACATTTTAATATCACAACTCAATGTCTTTCACATGCTATAATTTCACATCAGGGTCCTCTCAAGGGACCTACCAATAATTTAGAATTGTGTTAGAACGTGACACCCGATTCATATATGTGTCGGAATGTGACACCCCATCCCAATATATCACAATCACAAGACATAAAATATTTATAATATTTATACCACCAGGAACAGGTTCATCGGTATAACAGGCCAGCAAGTGATCATTTCACACATAATATAGAATATTTCCCTATTCATATATGTACATGCATATCATGAAGCAATTTAACAAGTATATAAAATACATACAGGAAACTAGACCATTACCTGCCTCAAATTCAAGCTTTCAGAACCTCACAACGCAATAACCTTCCCTTTTCAAGTTTGTTATTCTCGTTCTTGGTCAAAAAACATTAAATACATATTAAGGATCAATATAATAGTCTGACTATCAAGAAATATAACACAATTTCATTTCCTAGGCCAAATCCATATCCTAAGGTTATTTTCCACCTTAGATTTTCAGTCCAAACCCTCCCTCAATGATTATCACACATACTCCTAGTTCGTAAGAATCAAAGTATGAATATATAGAGTAAAAACCTTACCTTAATCATGAAAATCCGTGGAAAATCGATTAAAATCTTCCTAGGTCGCCTCTTGGGGTTTTAAAAACTGAACTTGTAGAAAAAGACTGTTTCCACGACTTAAGTCAGGACAGATCCCGCTCTGGCGGGATAGGCAAAAACAAATAGCTCGGAATTTGTGATCCAAGCTCCCCTTTCACAACACACCTTCATTCAAGGACGTATTAAAATATACCCCTCACACAAACTTTGATTTTGAGAGTTTTACTTGGCCTAATGCGATTCCGCGAAGCCGTAAATGCTCCGTATCGCCTTGGATATCATCCTGTCCAATCAAATTATAAATTTGACTTTTTATTATTCACGTGATCACCCTAGACTTCACCTGACTCAGAATTCATCCAAGTCTGGCCTAGGCTCAAATTCGCCAAAGTTACTACCCGACGTTTTCTGGCCTGAAATACTTCTTCATTGGCCTATCCCTAACAACGGGAGCAGGTCATTAAAATTATCTTATACCAATTTTCCCTTCACATATTTGGGAAGTCCTATTTTTTGGAAGGAAAAAGATTTGCTACTTTAATGACATGGTAGTAAGAGCTTCCAATAAGGTAATGGGTTGGCATAACAAAAGTCTCAATATTGGGGATAAGGTAGTTATGATTAAGTTTGTTCTTTCATCACTACCTCTGCACAACCTCTCTGTAATGCAGCCTCTAAAAAATACTATAAAGTACATGGAAATGGTTATGACAAATTTCTTTTGGGGAAAGACTCAAGGTAGAAATAAGTATCGTTGGTTCAAATGGAGTGAATTGTGCTACCCTACTATAGAAGGTAGAGTGGGTTTTAAAAGTATTCAAAGTTTTTGAATTTCCTTATTGACTAAGAGCTGGTGGAACTTTAGATCTACAAATTCTTTGCTTAAAAGTTTTCTAAAGACAAATACTGCAAAAGAATGCATCATGTGGCTAGGAAGGGAAAACCTGATCAATCTCACACATGAAAAAGACTTATGAACATCAAAGAGAAGTGTGAACCTCACATGATGTGGAGAATTGGGAATGGAAATGTGTCATTTTGGTAGGAAAATTGGACAGGAAAAGGCGATCTTGCTAAAGTACTATATTTTATTGTTAAATCCAAGAAGATCATAGTTGTTGATTTCATAAGAGAGGGTGAGTGTAATGAGAATCATCTCAGACTTAATGTTCCTTCCAACATTGTTGATGACATTATGAAAATTTATATTCACAAAAGGCAAAATAATAAAATCATATGAAAAGCTGATTCCAGTGACAATTTCACTTGTAAATCAGCTGGGAAAAATGTAAGAAATGCTAAAAATTCTCCTTTGTCCTCTTATAGTATTTGGTACCCAAAAATATCTTTTAAAGTGCCTTTTTTTTATGAAGCTCTTGAGAGGTACAATCCTTACTGATGATAAACTAAGGAAATTCAAGTTTAATGGTCCTTCTAGGTGTAACTGTTCCAGAAGCTATAAGGAAGAGAATATTCAACACCTTTTTGTGGAGGGAGATATGTCTCAACTGTGGAAATTATTTAGTAACTCTTGTGCAATCAATTTCAATAAATAGTCTATTAGAAGTGTAGTAATGCAAAGGTGGCTGGCCAAACCAAATAACAAAATTCAAGAGACCATTTACCAATGCCTCCCTACAGTTTTGTGTTGGGAGAGTTTGAAGACTAGATGTAAAGAAAGATTTGAAGACTCAAGGGTTTCTACTTACAGAGTGGCAGAAAAAGTAAAAAAAATTGATGATTCGAATTCTTAACCAACACGTTCCATGTCTTATTTCAGAGGAAGTTGTCAATAGTTGTGCAGTAAGATTGAAAGAGCAAAACCAACTAATAACACCAAGATCATTGAATGGAAAATGCCTCCTGAGAGGCAGTAGGTGGTAGAGTACTAAGGGGTTCTCGTGGGAATATGAGAATGGATTTTCATACATACTTTGGTACTTGCAGTAAAAACATAGACGAGGGTCTAACTATGGTGAAAGATTTATAGTGGTGTGTTGCGAACCATCTTCATAATATTATTATTGAGTCTGATTCGATGTTTATGGTTAATATGATAGAAGGAAGAAACAACATTATATGGAGGGTACTAGACATTGTTAATCAGATAAAACAAATCATGGAGAATGGCAATTTTAGAATAACTCACTGTTTCAGAGAAGCTAATGAAGTCACTGATTTACTAGCCAATGTTGGAGTCATGGTGAAACATGACACATTCTTCACTGAAGTTTTTTCTTTGCCCAAACAAGTGAAAGTTGTACTGAAGAATGATCAAGATGGCAGGCCTAATCTCAGGATCAAAATTTTAAAAAAAAGACATTTCAATTTCTAACATGTATTTATTCACTTTTATTTTCAGTTGTTTTTATACTCTTCAGGGACATGTTGTCTTAGATGTGAGTATATCTTCGAGCTACATCCAAACTTAATTGTCTATGTATATATAGGGCACTTTTTGTACAAGGATGAAATTTTCATCCTTATTAAACCCCATAGCAACAAGAGTGTTCTTTATGCTTATCAAAAAGTGCAAACTACTTCTAAAAAATCAGGATCGAATTCTCCCATGTCTTCTAGTCAAGAAATGCAAACAATGGATAAATTGGTACTTCATAATGTGAATATGCAAACCAATATATCATTGCCTCATCTATTGATCAAGTTATGAAACACTCTCAAACAACTAAAAAAGGTATGATATTTTGAATTCATAACTTGTAAAACTGAACTTTATTGTTATAGTTTTTACCAAATTATGCAACTGTAGGTTCATCTAATTCTAGAAAGAAAAAAAGAGTTCGAGGGAGCAACAAGTGCAAAGAAGTTGCTTTGCTTGAAAACGGACAAAAGATGAAAGTAACCTTTACAATAATCGAACGGTTGGAACAAATAGCAAACTGTTTTTGCAGCATTTGGGAAAAATTGTTTGTGACCGGAATATTTGTCTGTTGAGAGTATCATCATGGAATGATATTAAGCAAGAAAAGTTGGATCACATGTGGGCTGCCGTTGAGGTAATAAATGTACACTTGATTCAAATCCTTCATTAAATGAAATTTCACATCGTTTTACAAATAGCTCGCGCTTTAGATTTGACAAGTTTCACATCCTTTTTATATGCTACTGAAATTTTGTTTTCCTGATACATCAAATGATTTAGAATATAATATGACATCAAATTTGTTACATCAGACAAACTTTTAACACTGATTTTGAATATAATATGGCTTCAAAAGAGAATTCTCTGTTCTCTAAACAATTCTTCTATTAAAGCCAAGTTCAAAATATTTTATTTTAGTTGGATTCATGGAACTACTCCTCTTGTTGACTTTGATCTATATCACATGATCCAGCGCTGTAGATTGTCACATGATAGGTGATGAACCAAGAATCGTGAAGGAAAAAAAAGAATTGCTTTTGCTTAAAAGTTAAATGAGGAGTCTGATCCTTCTCTACATAACCCACCAGTTGATCTCAGCTAAAAAGGCGAGAAAAGTACTTCTTAATCTTACATAGTCCACAACCTAATAAACTTAGGTAACGAAACTTTCCTTTCTTTTTATCTTCTTTGCTATAGAGAAGCTCTGCTTATCCTACTAGAAGCAGAGCTCTTTTTAATATTGTTGTCCATTCTTGGTATTTCTTTCTTGGTAATAACTCAACACATGTTTCAATTATTATAGAATAAATTTGAGAGTGTTGACATGAATGATTATTGTGATCATATATTGGTATGGATGAATGAGTTATGACATAAATGGAGAGGATACTTGCATCTTAAATATGTGAAGGATAAGTCAATCCAACTGTCTCTTAAAGATATACCAAGGGGAGTAGGAAAAAAATGGGAATGATTAGTAAATGAACATTTTATTTCTGAAAGTTTTCAGGTATGATTCTGAAAGAAACATGAGATCCCAGATGTTTTCATAATTTTATTATAATTATTTTAATTAAGCTTATTGTTTCACAATCTTCTATCCCCTGTAACTCTCTTTGACTAATAGAATGAACAGGTAGGGGTCTGCCTAACCCCCCACCAATGAGGTGGATTAAAAAAATATTTTTTAGTTTGTTCCAAAATGAATGTTATTGATAATCAAAAATAATTAAATTATAAAATTATTCTTTTATTTTTGATAAAATAATTTGTAACTACATAAATAATTAAATAGTGTTATTTAAATCATGATAAAGAAAATAATATCTAAAGAAGAAAATCAGAATAGTATAGCATTGGTTTGAGGGGAGGAGAGAAACTGGTAAAAGCAAGGACTTTGAGGAGAGTTCATTCTGAAGAGGACAATCTCCTTTAATTTATTTGATCATATTATAAAGTGTAAATCAGCTCATGAAATATGGAAGACCCTCGAACATTTTTTCAACAAGAAGAATGAAGCTCGACTATAGATATTAGAGAATGAATTGGATAAAACCACTCAAGGTAATTTTTCTATCACCAAGTATTTTTTAAAAATTTAGAATTTATGTTTTGAGATATGTTTATTAAATTCGGAAGAGGCTATCTCTGAAGCACAAATGAGAAGAATTATCATTCGTGGTTTGAAACCCGAATATATTCCATTTGTGACATCAATTCAAAGATGGGCTCAACAACCATCCTTGGAGGAATTTGAGAATTTGTTGTCTTCACAGAAGCTACTAACCAACAATTGGCTGGTGTATTTATCAAAAGAGGGGAAACTAATGCTCTTGTAGCGGACAAGAGGAACTTAAAAGGAAAATTAAGAGATATGTCGCACTCTGGATTATCAGGTGGTTCATGATCGCCTGGAAAGAAGAAACAGTCTTCTAATTATTATGTTAAGAAGCCTCAAAGATGTTATCGATGTGGCAATATAGGACACATAAAAAGATATTGCTAAGCAAAGGAGAGCAATATGGCTCAAATTGAGAAAGCTACTGAAGAAAAAGAAAGGGGAAGGTACTTAGTAGTTAAGGCTCAAGCAGTAGATGTCATGGCTTCCATCAATTTTGAAAGAGATTGGATTGTGGATTCAGAATATAATACAGTCGATCACGAGGAGAAGCAAGACCCTAATATTGGTGATATGGTAACTGTTATCACAGAAATCAAAGAAGTAGATTAAGGCTGTTAAGTGGGCTAGGCCAGGTCAGACCGATCCACTTTTTTTTGGTCAACGAGTATCGGGCCGGGCTAGGTCAGACCGAACCCTTACTGGATCAGGCCAATCCAGTCTCAACAGTGAAAAAAGTATTAAAAACCCGACCCATGACCCATTAAGGGTATAGGGTCCGGGCTTAATGGGCCAAGTTGGTTTGGGCCCATTGGGCTTGATTTTGTTTTTGCGGTGTTTATGTATTTGAAAATTTGAGTCAATCATCAATATATTGTATCATTATCTAGTTAATTTAGAAGTACTTATAACAATTTATATATTCACAATATACTATCTATTATAGTGATATACTTAATTATATATTATATATATACTTACAATCTATATCGAATATACTAACATTATACTATATATTATAGTGATATAATTAATTATATATTCTATATATACTTATAAAGTATACCAAATATACTCACAATCTACTATCTATTAGTATGTATATACTTACATTATACTATATATACGTACTATGTATATCAAGTATACTAACATTATACTATCTATTATAGTGATATACTTACATTATATATACTTACAATGTATATCTAATATACTTACAATATATTATCTATTATAATAATATACTTATGTTATAATATATATATACTTACAATGTATATATAATATACTCACAATGTATAATCTATTACTTACATTACATAATATATATATACTTACAAAGTATATCAAATATACTCAAAATATACTATCTATTATAATAATATACTTACATTATATTATATATACGTACAATGTATATAATCAACCACGTAGAAGTTGAAGTTCAATTGGAATCCATATAGTCTAATATACCCACAATATACAATCTATTACATACATTATATATTATATATACTTATAATGTATATATAATATACTCACAATACACTATCTATTACTTACATTATATATTATATATACTTACCATGTATAGTAAAAAATATACTCATAATATACTATTTATTATAATAATATTTTTTTCAAGTATTGAAATCTTATAGTGACTACAAATTTAATTTTTCTTAGATGATTATGTAAAGTAAACATAATTATTTAATTGAATCATACAAAATTTGTAAGAAAAAAAATTAAGAAATGCAAAGACTCAATGAGTCTTTGATTTTATTAATATATTGATAAAATTCAAAACATACAAGTTACAAACTTACAATTAGTTTTATATAATAAATTGTAACTTCTACATATTTCGAATCATTTTCTCCACTTCATCTGTATTAACATTAACAGTAATTGGCTCATAATTTTAAAAATCAACAAATCCGTAATTTGGACTAGCTTGTGCCGAAGGATCTCCAGTTGACATTATTACTTCAAGTTCTTCGTCTTCTTCCATATCTTTTGCTCTTCCTTTATTCCCACACTTTGATCTGATCCAATCTCTGAGGCAAACTAAAATATTCATGGCGCTGTCCAAAGAGTGTCGATTGCCTATAATCTATTGTCTTCCTTGACTAAATGCGCTCTTCAATACAATAGTTGACATTGGAACATTTAGCACATCCTTAGCCATGATTGATAATACTGGTTATTGTTTTGGATTGTTCTTCCACCATTCCAGTGTAGTGACACTATTTTCATCATAGGTCTCTGGAGTTTGTCTCAAATAATAATTAAGCTCGTCACAACTTATGCTACGTTGTGATGCAGATTATATTCTATTCTAAATAGATAAATTTAAAAAAATCACGGGCAGACATACCACGTGCTTGCCTTTTAGAAGATGATGGCTCGTCAGAAGGATGAGATAGAAGAACAGTATAACTAGGGATAACATTATCAAGTAAATCGATATAATGATCCTGTAATGTTTGAATATAATCATTTGTATCACTCATCGCCTTAAATATACTAGGATCTTCATCTTTTCCAATTTCTATAGAAGTATATATAAGGCAAACACATTCAGACATAGTATTAAATTTCATATACGGATTTAACATAGCACCAATTAAATAAATAAGAGGAATAAGAAAAATATATTTTTAAAATTTTTCTATCTTTTCAGCAACATCTTTGTAATAAACTTTCTTTTTATATTTCATAAGCAATACAGAAATTTCGGCTAAATAAGCTAAAATATTAGAAACAGTAGGATAATAAGTATTGAAAAATTCAAGAGTATCCAAATAATTTTTTTTTTATAAACACAACAATATCATTAATTTTAGCGATTCTTTCAACATGACTTCGAAAAATTTATATGCATATTGATTAAAAGTTGTAGTTATATGAGTTTTATAAATATTACAAGTCTTTAAAAAATCATAAGTCGAATTCCACCTAGTCTCAATTTCTTCGGGCATTAATCTAGGTCTAAGATTATTTTCCTCGCATTTTCTTTTAAATTATTTAAGTCTAGCTTTTGTATTATTTCCTCGCATTATTTCGATGTCATTCTTGGGATGGATTGGTTACATGCAACTTATGCTTCCATAGATTGTAGGAATCGTCGAGTCAAGTTTCAATTTCCAAATGAGCCTGTTATTGAATGGCAGGGTCGTGATTCGGTGGTGAAGGGTCAGTTTATTTCTTATCTTAAGGCTCGCAAAATAATTTCTAAGGGATGTATTTATCATATTGTGAGGGTTAGGGATGTCAACTCCAAAAGTCCTTCTCTTGAGTTAGTTCCTATTGTCAATGAATTCCCCGATGTCTTTCCCGATGACCTTCCTGGTGTCCCTCCCGAAAGGGAAGTTGATTTTGGTATCGATCTCCTCTCCGATACCCAACCTATCTCTATTCCTCCTTACCGTATGGCCCCAGCAGAATTGAAAGAGTTGAAGGAATAATTAAAGGACTTCTTAGAGAAGGGGTTCATAAGACCAAGTATTTCACCATGGGGTGCTCCCATTCTATTTGTAAGAAAGAAGGATGGGTCACTTCGAATGTGCATAGATTACCAGCAATTAAATAAGATGACCATTAAGAACAAGTATCCACTCCCTAGAATAGATGACTTGTTTGATCAATTGCAAGGGGCAAGTCACTTCTCCAAGATCGACCTTCGGTCCGGCTATCACTAACTACGGGTAAGGGAGTGTGACATTCCCAAAATGGCCTTTCGAACAAGGTATGGTCACTATGAGTTTGTGGTGATGAGTTTTGGGTTGACGAATGCACCGGCGGTATTCATGGACTTGATGAATAGGGTGTTCAAACCTTACCTTGATACTTTTGTGGTGGTCTTCATTGATGATATTTTAATTTACTCTCAGGCTGAGGAAGAACATAAAAATCACTTGAAAGTTGGGCTTTAAACATTGAGGGATAGGCAATTATTTGCAAAATTTAGTAAGTGTGAATTTTGGTTAAAGGAGGTAGCATTTCTTGGTCACGTAGTGTCCGGTGATGGGATCAAGGTTGATCCTAAGAAAACAGAGGCAGTCAAAAATTAGCCTAGACCATTAACTCCTTCATACATTAGGAGCTTCTTAGGTCTAGCCGGGTACTATAGAAGGTTCGTCAAAGACTTTTCTTCCATCTCATCTCCTATGACAAAATTAACCCAAAAGAAATCCAAATTCATATGGACAGATGAGTGTGAGAAGAGTTTCCAGACCTTAAAAGATCGACTTACCTCTGCTCCTATTTTGACTCTCCTAGAATGATTAGAAGGGTTTGTAGTTTATTGTGATGCTTCAAAGATTGGTTTAGGTTGTGTCTTAATACAAAAAGTCAAGGTAATAGCCTATGCTTCTAGGCAATTAAAGGTGCATGAGCGCAACTACCCTACCCATGACCTTGAATTGGCGGCCGTTGTTTTGCTCTGAAGATTTGAAGGCATTACCTCTATGGGGTGCATGTGGATGTGTATACTGATCATAAGAGTCTTCAATATGTGTTCACCCAAAAGGACCTTAATCTAAGGCAAATGAGGTGGCTAGAACTCCTTAAGGACTATGACATGAGTGTGCACTATCATCCGGGTAAAGCCAATGTAGTTATTGATGCACTTAGTAGAGTGTCTATGGGGAGTGTGACCCATGTAGATGAAAGGAAGAGGGAGTTGGTGAAAGATGTTCACCGATTGGCTAGATTAGGGGTGAAGTTGGGTAGTACTAATGATGGGGGTATGGTTGTTCAAAATAGGTCTGAATCCTCTTTGGTGGTGGATGTTAAATCAAAGCAAGATCTTGAACCAAAGTTTATTGAGTTAAAGAAGTTGGTAAAGGAAAAAAAGATAGAGGTATTTTCCCAAGGGGGAGATGGGGTTCTATACTACCAAGGTCGGATATGTGTTCTAGATGTTGATGGCCTAAGGAGTTTGATCTTGATGGAGGCTCATAATTTTAGATACTCTATTCATCCCGGTTCAACGAAAATGTGCCGAGACTTAAAGGAGTTGTATTGGTGGGGTGGCATGAAGAAGGACATAGCAAGGTTTGTGTCCGAATGTACAAATTGCCAACAAGTGAAGGCCGAACATCAAAGGCGAGGTGGCCTAGCCCAAGATATTGAAATCCCTACTTGGAAGTGGGAAGATGTGAATATGGATTTTGCAGTGGGTTTGCCTCATACCCGGAAGCGTCATGACTCGATTTGGGTAATTATTGATAGAATGACTAAGTCAGCTTACTTCCTACCGATTAAAACTTCCTATAGTGCCAAAGACTATGCCAAGTTGTATATTCGGGAGTTGGTGAGGTTGCATGGTGTGCCGTTATCCATTATTTTCGATCGTGGCACCCAATTCACTTCTCACTTCTAGAGATCATTTCAAAAAGGCCTCGGTACTAAGGTAAAGTTGAGCATAGCATTCCATCCTCAAACGGATGGGCAAGCCGAAAGGACGATTCAAACACTAGAGGATATGTTAAGGGCCTGTGTATTGGAGTTTAAAGGGAATTGGGATGATCATCTACATCTCATCGAGTTTGCCTATAATAATAGTTACCACTCAAGTATTGAGATGGCACCGTTTGAGGCTTTGTATGGAAGATGATGTAGATCACCAATTGGTTGGTTCGAAGTAGGCGAGATGACCTTGTTGGGCCCCAATTTGGTACTTGATACTTTAAAGAAGGTGAAGATCATTACAGAAAGGTTGAAGACGGCTCAAAGTCGTCAAAATTCCTATTCTGACACTAGAAGAAGGGATCTTGAGTTTAATGTGGACGATTGGGTGTATCTAAAGGTTTCACCTATGAAAGGTGTGGTTCGATTTGGTAAGAAAGATAAATTGAGACCTAGATATGTAGGGCCTTATAGAATCGTGAGACATGTTGGTAAGGTTGCATATTAGTTGGAATTACCATTGGAATTGACCATGGTTCATCCGGTGTTTCACGTGTCTATGTTGAAAAAACGTGTGGGTGATCCTAGTTTCATTGTACCTATGGGAGTAGTGAATATTGAAGAAAACTTGACCTATGAAGAAGTTCCTATTGAAATTTTGGACCGGCAAGTTAAGATATTGAGGAACAAAGAAGTTACATCTGTTAAAGTCCTTTGGAGGAATCAACAAATAGAAAGTGAAACATGGGAAGCGGAAGCGGATATGATTAATAGATACCCTCATCTTTTCCCCTCTACCCAAACCTAAGGTATTAAGTTTCCCTTGCTCAATTACTTGAAATCTTTACATCTCAACTTTTCTTGTCATATGCTTGCAAAATTATGAAATATGTTTTAAACGATATTTTAAATTACACTATTGCATTAATGATAGGTTATTTGTTAACACTCTACTCTACTCAAGATAAGTCTTTTCTCATTCGAGGACGAATGTTCCCAAGGGGGAGATAATGTAACATCCCCTAAAAATGTTGTATACGATGTTTCAATTCTCGTCTAAACATGATATAGCCTCTGTATTTTTGGGCATAACTTTTTATAGAAATATCCAAATTGGGTGATTTAAATTTTTGAGTAACCACAAGATCATTACCTACAACTTTTGTAACTATATTTTAAGTTTCGAAGGATAAGTAGGTCAAATAAATTAATTTTTGTAAGGTAGGATGCTGTGACGGAAAGGAGTGTTTATAGAAGAAAAATTATATCTCACAGTAGGTTTATCCAAATTGGTTGGTTCTTGAACGATATGAAACTAGACTTCCATATCTACAATTCTTATAAAGATACCAAATCCTAATAAGGAATTTATCTTATTCAAACGCAGCTCCGAAAAAGAGTATTCTGTCAAAGATAAGTCATTTCACCTACCATAGAAAGATCTAGATACATTTGACATCACTCATGACATAAATTGTCCTCCATTTAACATCATCCATGACATAAATATATTCCATTAAATTTTCAAATTTTTCTTTATAATTATTTTATTTATTGTTAGATTACTCTTTTCCACCTATAAATATCCACCTTATTTATTCATTTTATTCATCAAGTTTTTTCAAGCAAATCTTCTCTCTATACACTTCTTTACACATTCTCAAATATAGTTTTAGTTCTTAGTAGTGAAAAAATATTATTCCGGTGATTCATATAGTCCGGGTAGTACACAAAACGTTCCGGCGAGGAGAGAAGCTAGGACTCAAGAGTCCCAACTAAAGCTTCGGATTCCAGGTATGTAAGGATTCAATTAGAGTATTCCTTCCACTCTCATGTCTAAATTATTTTGATTATATGATAAATTATATTTATTTTCTTTAAGCTTTACTCTAAGTTATGTGGGTGTTTATCCATGAGTTCTTCCATCCATATAGTCCAAAAACTATTTCAATTAAGTCTCTTGATTTCAAGTAATATTTTCTTATAGTAATTCTTATTTTTACTTAGTAGTATGAATTATAGTTAAATTAATGATTATTGATCTATTTTGATGCAACATAATTTCATATGTATGAATTGATGGTTTGCAAGTAATTTCTCTATTTATCTATTTAAAGGTTCTTGAAATTCATGGTGGGTTATTTAAATCATAATTTTTAATTAATGAATTTTAAAGTATTTATGTATATTTATTTACATACATATTTGCAAGTTGAAGTGATTTGATCCCACCTAGTTTTAATATGTTTTTAATAAAGTTTGACTTGAAAGCTTTGACTCCAAATGAATGTTTATAAAAGCAATATATATGATCAAAAGGGAGTCTTATGAAATAAAAGAATGATGAAATGATATGAATGATGGATTCTTTATGCAATAAAGAAAATTCTTGCATATTTGAATTACCAAATATTTTAATGAGCTATTCTATCGAATATGATGTTTTGAATTCTCAAGCTATATGTTATGACTATTTTGAAGTATTAAACTATTCCGTGGGATTGACTTAGCACCGAATGGGTCATTGAGGTGGGATTCGGTAAGGGAATCCTAGTAGCAACCCCTTGTCTCATTAAATATGTGCCAACATAGGAGCCCTTGTAGGCTTAGGCTAATGGATCCATAAATAGCCCTTAAAATTAAAGTTAAAGAAATGAATGAAGTTGACGGAGTTCTACCTGGCAAGTAGTCTCTCCGGCCAACGTAGGGGGTTATGTTGGATTCCATATAATAGCTCGCATGGTCTTAAATGTCGGTTATGATTATTTTCCCACAAAATGAATGTTTTAAAGGATATCCATATGATTTATTATGCATGTATTACATTATGTTTCATATTACATAAATATTATAATGTTTCCTCAATGTTCATGCATCATTACATACTTAGTACATTCAAAGTACTAACGCATACTTTTTTGCCTACATGATATCACCATGTAGGGATCGATGCTCTTTCTCGTTCTCCTCCACGTGGCTAGTTGAGACTTCGTTTGAAGACTACTTTTGGTGAGTTCCCATGTTCCGGGAACAATACTCCTTTATATTTCTAGCTTATGATATGTTAAGATATTTTACTATGATATTTCTTCTATTATGATTAAGGGTGAGCTAGGGACTTGTCTTATCCCCGTTAAATCAAATAGTTAAAGGTATTGTTGGACATATGTAAGTTGAAAATTTATTATTATGATTTCCGCTTGTTTATTTATCATCATTACCTATGAAAGGTTAAAAGAATGCTAAGAGGCTTGTTTGAGGTACTTTCGGGTTCCTCATTCGCCATGTCACATCTAGGTCCTGGGCTTAGGTCGTGACAAATACAGTCCACGAATACTCATCAATAGTCTCATTAATGAATCATATCAAATCAAGTTCAGCATATACAGATCAATAAGTGGTAACCACGAATTTTACAAATATCAACAAAATGCGATGCAATGCAATGAGATGATGCATGTCTGTCCTATCGGTACACATCCGCTGAATTATAGTATGAAACCCATGGAGGACATTTCTGTCCATGTAACCTGCCACGGAGCGTGTGGCCCATCCCCTCAATATATATATCCTGCCACGGAGCATGTGGCCTCAATAGGGTCTTGTTTATAGTTGTGAAGCGCGCCACAATTATGAATAGGAGACTATGAGGCATTTAGGAAAAATTTTCACTTCTTTCAAATTTATGTCGTGCGTTAGAGCATCCTAAGCTTTCCTTTAACTAACAACCCATTTTGTGTCCTCTAGATAATGACTCATGGAAGACCACCTCAAAGAGCAAGGGTTGGCGATGAGAACCAATATCCTCCAATTCCCAATGCCCCACATCATGAGGACGGGGTAACTCATGCTGAGTTTCGCAGTGTCATTACTTTGTTAGCTCAAGTCGTAGCCAACTAAGGGCATCTAAGTGTTCCTCTTCCCCAAATACAAAATCCAGCCTCTAGGATGCGGGATTTCCAAAGGATGAATCCACTCGAGTTCGATGGTTCTAAACTAGATGAGGACCCTATAGAGTTCATTAATGAGGTGTATCAGATTGTGGCTATCATGGGTGTGCCACCAAATGAGAAGGCCGAGCTAGTGGCCTACAAACTCAAAGGTGTGGCTCGAGTGTGGTATGAACAATGGGTTGTTGAGAGGGATGAAGAAATAGGGCCAATAGGATGAGAAGAGTTTAAAGGTGCCTTCCTAGATTGCTTCTTCCCATTGGAGCTAAGGGAGGCCAAAATCCAAGAGTTCATCAACCTCCGTCAAGGGAGTATGAGAGTGAGGGAGTATGCTCTCAAATTCACTAAGTTGTCAAAGTATGCTCCCTTTATGGTCTCTGACCCAAGATCTAGGATGAGCAAGTTTATTTCCGGTGTCTCAAGCTTCGTGTCCAAGGAGTGTAAAACGGCCATGTTGATCTAGGAGATGGACATCTCTCGGTTAATGACTTACGTAGAACAAATTGAAGAAGAGAAGCTTAGAGAGAGATCAAGGGGGTTCAAAAAGGCTAGAGTGGATGGTGGAAGGTTTAACCCTCAAAGGTCCGATCATGATAACAATGGCAAAGGCCAAGGTGGGCAATAATTTATGGGACAAGGTTCCACCAATACTCCTCCTCTAAAGTTCAACAAGGACAAGAGTGGTAAACCAATGATTCCAAGAGAGAATATTGCTACTCAAACTTTCCCCGCTTGCAAGAAGTGTGGAAGGACTCGCAAAAGGGGAATGCTTAGCCGGCTCCAATGCATGCTTTAAGTGTGGCAAGCTGGGCCACCATGCTAAGGATTGTATAAATGGTGGTGGTAGGACTCAAGGACAAATTGCTCATGGTCAACAAGTCCAAGGAGGTGTCCAACGCACCAACCACTTTTACGCCTTGCATAGGAGACAAGAGGTTGAGGATGCACCCAATGTCATTACCGGTATGTTAAAGGTCTTTTCTTTTGATGTGTATGCACTATTAGATCCGGGTGCAAATTTATCTTTTGTTACTCTATTCCTTGGTAATAGATTTGATGTTTTACCTGAAATGTTATTAGAGCCTTATTTGGTATCTACCCCTGTTGGTGAGTCAGTTATTGCTAGAAAGGTCTATAGGGGTTGCCTTGTGTCTATCTTGCATAAAGTTATTCCTTGTGATCTCATTGAGCTTGATATGATAGATTTCGATGTCATTCTTGTGATGGATTGGTTACATGCATCTTATGTTTCCATAGATTGTAGGAATCATCGAGTCAAGTTCCAATTTCCAAATGAGCCTATTATTGAATGGCAGGGTCGTGATTCGGTGGTGAAGGGTTAGTTTATTTCTTATCTTAAGGCTCGCAAAATGATTTCTAAGGGATGTATTTACCATATTGTGAGGGTTAGGGATGTCAACTCCAAAAGTCCTTCTCTTGAGTTAGTTCCTATAGTCAATGAACTCCCCGATGTCTTTCCCGATGACCTTTCTGGTGTCCCTCCCGAAAGGGAAGTTGATTTTAGTATCAATCTCCTCCCCAATACCCAACCTATCTCTATTCCTCCTTACCATATAGCCCCAGCAGAATTGAAAGAATTGAAGGAATAATTAAAGGACTTGTTAGAGAAGGGTTTCATTAGACCAAGTATTTCGCCATGGGGTGCTCCCGTTCTATTTGTAAGAAAGAAGGATGGGTCACTTCAAATGTGCATAGACTACCGGCAATTAAATAAGATGACCATTAAGAACAAGTATCCACTCCCTAGAATAGATGACTTGTTTGATCAATTGCAAGGGGCAAGTCACTTCTCCAAGATCGACCTTCGGTCCGTCTATCACCAACTATGGGTAAGGGAGTGTGACATTCCCAAAATGGCCTTTCGAATAAGGTATGGTCACTATGAGTTTGTGGTGATGAGTTTTGGGTTGACGAATGCACCGGCGGTATTCATGGACTTGATGAATAGGGTGTTCAAACCTTACCTTGATACTTTTGTGGTGGTCTTCATTAATGATATTTTAATTTACTCTCGGGGTGAGGAAGAACATAAAAATCACTTGAGAGTTGTGCTTCAAACATTGAGGAATAGGCAATTATTTGCAAAATTTAGTAAGTGTGAATTTTGGTTAAAGGAGGTAGCATTTCTTGGTCACGTAGTGTCCGATGATGGGATCAAGGTTGATCCTAAGAAAATAGAGGCAGTCAAAAATTGGCCTAGACCATTATCTCTTTCAGACATTAGGAGCTTCTTAGGTCTAGCCGGGTACTATAGAAGGTTCGTCAAAGGCTTTTCTTCCATCTCATCTCCTATGACAAAATTGACCCAAAAGAAATCCAAATTCATATGGATAGATGAGTGTGAGAAGAGTTTCTAGACCTTAAAAGATCGACTTACCTCTGCTCCTATTTTGACTCTCCTAGAATGATTAGAAGGGTTTGTAGTTTATTGTGATGCTTCAAAGATTGGTTTAGGTTGTGTCTTAATACAAAAAGTCAAGGTAATAGCCTATGCTTCTAGGCAATTAAAGGTGCATGAGCGCAACTACCCTACCCATGACCTTGAATTGGCGGCCGTTGTTTTGCTCTGAAGATTTGAAGGCATTACCTCTATGGGGTGCATGTGGATGTGTATACTGATCATAAGAGTCTTCAATATGTGTTCACCCAAAAGGACCTTAATCTAAGGCAAATGAGGTGGCTAGAACTTCTTAAGGACTATGACATGAGTGTGCACTATCATCCGGGTAAAGCCAATGTAGTTATTGATGCACTTAGTAGAGTGTCTATGGAGAGTGTGACCCGTGTAGATGAAAGGAAGAGGGAGTTGGTGAAAGATGTTCACCGATTGGCTAGATTAGGGGTGAAGTTGGGTAGTACTAATGATGGGGTATGGTTGTTCAAAATAGGTCTGAATCCTCTTTGGTGGTGGATGTTTAATCAAAGCAAGATCTTGACTCAAAGTTTATTGAGTTAAAGAAGTTGGTAAAGGAAAAAAAGATAGAGGTCTTTTTCCAAGGGGGAGATGGGGTTCTATACTACCAAGGTCGGATATGTGTTCCAGATGTTGATGGCCTAAGGAGTTTGATCTTGATGGAGGCTCATAATTCTAGATACTCTATTCATCCCGGTTCAACGAAAATGTACCGAGACTTAAAGGAGTTGTTTTGGTGGGGTGGCATGAAGAAGGACATAGCAAGGTTTGTCTCCGAATGTACAAATTGCCAACAGGTGAAGGCCGAACATCAAAGGTCGGGTAGCCTAGCCCAAGATATTGAAATTCCTACTTGGAAGTGGGAAGACGTGAATATGGATTTTGTTGTGGGTTTGCCTCATACCCGGAAGCGTCATGACTCGATTTGGGTAATTATTGATAAAATGACTAAGTCAGATCACTTCCTACCGATTAAAACTTCCTATAGTGCCGAAGACTATGCCAAGTTGTATATTCGGGAGTTGGTGAGGTTGCATGGTGTGCTGTTATCCATTATTTCGGATCGTGGTACCCAATTCACTTCTCACTTCTGGAGATCATTTCAAAAAGGCCCCGGTACTAAGGTAAAGTTGAGTACAACATTCCATCCTCAAACAGATTGGCAAGCCGAAAGGACGATTCAAACACTAGAGGATATGTTAAGGGCTTGTGTATTGGAGTTTAAAGGGAATTGGGATGATCATCTACATCTCATCGAGTTTGCCTATAATAATAGTTACCACTCAAGTATTGAGATGGCACCGTTTGAGGCTTTGTATGGGAGACGATGTAGATCACCAGTTGGTTGATTCAAAGTAGGCGAGAAGACCTTGTTGGGCCCCGATTTGGTACTTGATACTTTAAAGAAGGTGAAGATCATTAGAGAAAGGTTGAAGACGGCTCAAAGTCATCAAAAGTCCTATTCTGGCACTAGAAGAAGGGATCTTGAGTTTAATGTGGACGATTGGGTGTATCTAAAGGTTTCACCTATGAAAGGTGTGGTTCGATTTGGTAAAGAAAGATAAATTGAGACCTAGATATGTAGGGCCTTATAGAATCGTGAGACGTGTTGGTAAGGTTGCATATGAGTTGGAATTACCATTGGATATGGCCATGGTTCATTCGGTGTTTCACGTGTCTATGTTGAAAAAACATGTGGGTGATCCTAGTTCCATTGTACCTATGGGAGTAGTGAATATTGAAGAAAACTTGACCTATGAAGAAGTTCCTGTGGAAATTTTAGACCGGCAAGTTAAGATATTGAGGAACAAAGAAGTTGCATCTGTTAAAGTCCTTTGGAGGAATCAACAAATAGAAAGTGAAACATGGGAAGCGGAAGCGGATATGATTAAGAGATACCCTCATCTTTTCCCCTCTACCCAAACCTAAGGTATTAAGTTTCCCTTGCTCAATTACTTGAAATCTTTACATCTCAACTTTTCTTGTCATATGCTTGCAAAATTATGAAATATGTTTTAAACGATATTTTAAATTACACTATTGCATTAATGATAGGTTATTTGTTAACACTCTACTCTACTCAAGATAAGTCTTTTCTCATTCGAGGACGAATGTTCCCAAGGGGGAGATAATGTAACATCCCCTAAAAACGTTGTATACGATGTTTCAATTCTCGTCTAAACATGATATAGCCTCTGTATTTTGGGCATAACTTTTTATAGAAATATCCAAATTGGGTGATTTAAATTTTTGAGTAACCACAAGATCATTACCTACAACTTTTGTAACTATATTTTAAGTTTCGAAGGATAAGTAGGTCAAATAAATTAATTTTTGTAAGGTAGGATGCTGTGACGGAAAGGAGTATTTATAGAAGAAAACTTATATCTCACAGTAGGTTTATCCAAATTGGTTGGTTCTTGAACGATATGAAACTAGACTTCCATATCTACAATTCTTATAAAGATACCAAATCCTAATAAGGAATTTATCTTATTCAAACGCAGCTCCGAAAAAGAGTATTCTGTCAAAGATAACTCATTTCACCTACCATAGAAAGATCTAGATACATTTGACATCACTCATGACATAAATTGTCCTCCATTTAACATCATCCATGACATAAATATATTCCATTAAATTTTCAAATTTTTCTTTATAATTATTTTATTTATTGTTAGATTACTCTTTTCCACCTATAAATATCCACCTTATTTATTTATTTTATTCATCAAGTTTTTTCAAGCAAATCTTCTCTCTATACACTTCTTTACACATTCTCAAATATAGTTTTAGTTCTTAGTAGTGAAAAAATATTATTCCGGTGATTCATATAGTCCGGGTAGTACACAAAACATTCCGGCGAGGAGAGAAGCTAGGACTCAAGAGTCCCAACTAAAGCTTCGGATTCCAGGTATGTAAGGATTCAATGAGAGTATTCCTTCCACTCTCATGTCTAAATTATTTTGATTATATGATAAATTATATTTATTTTCTTTAAGCTTTACTCTAAGTTATGTGGGTGTTTATCCATGAGTTCTTCCATCCATATAGTCCAAAAACTATTTCAATTAAGTCTCTTGATTTCAAGTAATATTTTCTTATAGTAATTCTTATTTTTACTTAGTAGTATGAATTATAGTTAAATTAATGATTATTGATCTATTTTGATGCAACATAATTTCATATGTATGAATTGATGGTTTGCAAGTAATTTCTCTATTTATCTATTTAAAGGTTCTTGAAATTCATGGTGGGTTATTTAAATCATAATTTTTAATTAATGAATTTTAAAGTATTTATGTATATTTATTTACATACATATTTGCAAGTTGAAGTGATTTGATCCCACCTAGTTTTAATATATTTTTAATAAAGTTTGACTTGAAAGCTTTGAATCCAAATGAATGTTTATAAAAGCAATATATATGATCAAAAGGGAGTCTTATGAAATAAAAGAATGATGAAATGATATGAATGATGGATTCTTTATGCAATAAAGAAAATTCTTGCATATTTGAATTACCAAATATTTTAATGAGTTATTCTATCGAATATGATGTTTTGAATTCTCAAGCTATATGTTATGACTATTTTAAAGTATTAAACTATTCCGTGAGATTGACTTAGCATCGAATGGCTCATTGAGGTGGGATTCGGTAAGGGAATCCTAGTAGCAACCCCTTGTCTCATTAAATATGTGCCAACATAGGAGCCCTTGTAGGCTTAGGCTAATGGATCCATAAATAGCCCTTAAAATTAAAGTTAAAGAAATGAATGAAGTTGACGGAGTTCTACCTGGCAAGTAGTCTCTCCGGCCAACGTAGGGGGTTATGTTGGATTCCATATAATAGCTCGCATGGTCTTAAATGTCGGTTATGATTATTTTCCCACAAAATGAATGTTTTAAAAGATATCTATATGATTTATTATGCATGTATTACATTATGTTTCATATTACATAAATATTATAATGTTTCCTCAATGTTCATGCATCTTTACATACTTAGTACATTCAAAGTACTAACGCATACTCTTTTGCCTACATGATATCACCATGTAGGGATCGATGCTCCTTCTCGTTCTCCTCCACGTGGCTAGTTGAGACTTCGTTTGAAGACTACTTTTGGTGAGTTCCCATGTTCCGGGAACAATACTCCTTTATATTTCTAGCTTATGATATGTTAAGATATTTTACTATGACATTTCTTCTATTATGATTAAGGGTGAGCTAGGGACTTGTCTTATCCCCGTTAAATCAAATAGTTAAAGGTATTGTTGGACATATGTAAGTTGAAAATTTATTATTATGATTTTCGCTTGTTTATTTATCATCATTACCTATGAAAGGCTAAAAGAATGCTAAGAGGCTTGTTTGAGGTACTTTCGGGTTCCTCATTCGCCATGTCACATCTAGGTCCTGGGCTTAGGTCGTGACAAATACAGTCCACGAATACTCATCAATAGTCTCATTAATGAATCATATCAAATCAAGTTCAGCATATACAGATCAATAAGTGGTAACCACGAATTTTACAAATATCAACAAAATGCGATGCAATGCAATGAGATGATGCATGTCTGTCCTATCGGTACACATCCGCTGAATTATAGTATGAAACCCATGGAGGACATTTCTGTCCATGTAACCTGCCACGGAGCGTGTGGCCCATCCCCTCAATATATATATCCTGCCACGGAGCATGTGGCCTGACCCCTTTATTTCATAATACCTGCCACGGAGCATGTGGTCTGACCCTTTTTGTTTCATATCATTTGCAGTTTCAACACAATATGTCAGAACCAATGCAATCAATTCATGTTCATATAATTCACGATAATAACGTGACAACAACAATATTTTTTTCCTATCTCGCATCAACATTGTCATTTCACATGTCCAAAATAAATTCATAATCACAACATATCAATTCCACCAATACATGTCATTAGATTACCATTTTATACTCCTCATCTCCATTTTTAGGCCAATCATACAGTCAATAACCCAATCCAATTCTCATTACTCTCCAGTACCCATAACATGGAAATACAAGCATCTACAAACTTAAACTGAGGTTTAGAAATTCACTTGCCTTAATTAATCAAGCAATCACTCCGGGACTTGAGCCTTCCCTTTTCGTTGGGCCTCCAAATCAACGTAATCTAGTCAAATAAGTAGTCACAATAAGAATTTGAAACTAACACTATCCATATTAATATATATCTAGCCTAAACCCGAAAACTCACTCAAGTCTATTATCAGGTTCCTAATATTGATGTCAATTAACAGGTCAAAACTTGTATTTTCCAAAAAAAATAATCTAAGCCTAGGATTAAGTCTTAATTCAGTCAAATATCATAAATCTAACAGAATTCATATAATACAATACACCTAATATTTAATTATCTATATACATCTATCTTGAACTTAGATCATAATATGATAACCAAGAAGAAGAATCCAAGATTAAAATCAATTAATTATGGACCAGTAACGTCAACCACAAAGAAAAGAACATTAGCCCAATTACATTTTGTCCATCAATCCTATGGAATTTCTTCCAATGCTTACCCAATTAAATCTTGGTTTTAACAATCTTTGAAGTTTCAGAATATGAGGTATTTGTTCTTAAGCAAGTAACTAGTGACTAACATATCAGAAAATAATTTAGTTAGTGGCTTAACAATTTTGAAAACCATACATACAGTTGGAGCTTGAGTGCTAAAGTACTCCCACAGAAAAATAAAGGTAAGAGACAATAAACCCAAGTAAATCACACCAATGTCATGATCAGATGTTACACCATTGCAAAATCTCCTACTTATTGTTATTCCGACCAATAAATGTAGTAACAATGATAGCATAGGTCCGACCATTCTGCTACCATCAGAATGATTGTAGGTAGTAGCTACTCACCTAAATGCGCAGCCACTCCGTCGACGTCGTCGCTCTCGTCTACTCTCCCTTCTCTTCCTTTTCTTAATTAATTATGAATCAAAAGTGACAAATCCTATTAACTTATTTTAATAGTTATGGAACAAGTGGTATAATATATTAACTAAATTATCATTTTATCCCACCAATTAAATTAATTCTCTAAAATTATCTCTCAACTAATTAACCGAAGTTACCGAAAGGTTCAAAAATTTTAACTTAAATTTTGAAAGCGGTCTTCTATGAAAGGAAGGGAACTCGTTCTCAAAATGATCTAACGGGTCATTACAGAGAAATTGAGAAAATTAGATGATTGTTGGTAGGAAAAATAATTAAATGTTATGGGTATTTATAGAAAAAAATTTGATTAATAATTTTTAAAAAAAACAAATGGGCAAGGCCCAATAGCTCTTTTTAAAATTGTAGCCCAAAATTAATTTCAGAACAAAAAAAATTGTGAACCGGGCCGGTACCGATCCCTTACTGGGTTAGTCTTACCGGTCCAAAGCCAAAAATAAACTAGACCAGCCCAACTTTTTTTTGTTGGGCCGATACCCGGTCCGATCTCCCCCGTGCCAGGCCCTTAATGGGCCGATCTTAGGGGAGCAATTAGGGGGCCAACCGACCTAGTTGACAGGTTTAAAGTAAATCCTAAACAAACAGTGTTTGAAACAATATATGCTAGTGGTGACCTTTACGGAGAAGGCACTACAGAAGAAGTAGTAGAAGTTGATGTCTCTAGTCAATTATTTGTCATATCAAGATCAATGATCGTCTTAGAGCAAACATTGGAAACAAATGAAGAAGTTGATGATCAAATACATAAAGAAGCTGACTTTGAAGGCCAAATTTCAGGAGGAGAGACAAACAACATAATTTTTGAAAGTCCTGAAGCTGATAAACTGGTTATTGAAGAGCTAGAAAAAAACTTTGATGGTGGATCCTATTATGATGCTGAGGCTTCACAGAAAATTGATGATCAGACTATCAATGACTCAAATGAGGGGGCTGATACAAATGAAATCTCCTTCTGTTATGGAGTTGAGTTAGAAGGAGCAGGTTTCAGAATCTTGAACCCCGGAGTTTCAAAGTTGCCCATCGCAGATGTTTATCTAGATAGTACAACTATCAGAAAGCTAAGAGAAAGGAGGACCTCGAGAACTCAACAACATGAAACTCGACAAAGCTCTGACTCACTTGATTCGCAAAGGCTATCGATATGTTACAGAAATAAAAAGTTTATGAATACATATTCTTGTTTCTTTGCAGGACCAATTGGTTATAAAAGACCTTCATCATTTGAAGAACTAAGAGGAGTCAGAAGAAAACTGTTGAGATCTTCACCAAAGATATGTTCAAAGTTCGTAAGTTCCTTTGTGACAAGCTTGGAATAGCTTCCAAAAAATCACTTTAAGTGGGACTTTGAAAAATAAAGATGATTTTTTTGAGGTACAAACAATTCTAGATATTTAGTGGAATCTTCTAGAATTATGTAGAGTAATATATGTAGTATTTATTGTATCTAAGAAAAGTGTAGATATTCTAGAGAACAAGATATTTGTTCTTAGGAAAAATCTAGATTGTCTAGAGTATTAGATATTTGAGGAAAATATTTGTAGAAGAGGTTAGAATACTCTAGATTCTTAGTATCTAGAATCATCCCTACACAACTATAAATAGGGGTGGCATTACACATTTGTAACAAACCCAACAAAATCCAAAACAACAAAAATAAAAGTGTCTTCTTTCATAACAAAGTTGTCTTATCAAAATACACATTTTCCTTTCTAGCTTCCTCTTCTTTAGTTGAATCTTCCGATCATAGTCAACGATCTTGGACTAGTAAAAAGTCTCCCCAATTATATTTTTCTTATGCTATTTCTCTACATTTACCGGCACTCTAGATAATGTAACTATAAATATTTTCGCGACATTGGATGCAATGACATGTTTTTGCGGCAATATTTACAAAATTTATTGCCATTAAAAGCCTATTTTGGTGTAGTGTAATGCGTGCAAACTGCAAGTTAATATGTCCCGCTAATAAATAGTCAAAAATGAACTTATTCACTCCGAATTTTCCTACATTAATTGTGTATCTACACTCTTCAGCCATCACTCCATAGTAGTCAGAAGCTTTTAAAAATGATAGCTGACGTTTTGGTAAATTACTTCATCGGCTCCCCTTTTGCCGCCATGGGCTGATCGAGGGGTTCAATCGCCCCCAAAAGGAACAAAAAGGACTAAGTTCTGTACGAAGAATGTTTTCTTAGAGATATTTGGATATTGGAATATTCGCCAACGGTATTATTTAATTTTATGATTTGTGTTGTATCAAATTATAGAATATTTCAGCCAATTAATGGATAATCATGTCTATATATTCAAATGTAAAAGGACACTTTTTTCAATTTGTTGGAGAATATCAAACTGTTTTCTACCCAGTTAGCATAGCAAAAAATTAACTCCCATAAAGAGCGACAGGGCAATGACGTTTGGCTGAAAAAATGTTCGATTTTCTTTTTAAAAAAAATTAATAGTTTAGAACAGTTTTTCAACAACAGGAAAAAACACATAAATAAAATTTTTACTGCTATAAAATTTATCAATCACTAAATTCTGATTTAGTTTTATTAGTGAACGTTGAGCAAATACAATACTAATATTCTCAGCTCCCAATGATCTTCATAATATTTCTTGTTTATAGTATTAGCTACGTACCATACCCCACACAAAAGCAAAAAATCTAATAGGATTGCTTTTGCAAATCAAGAAAACATACATATATTGTTGCAACATTATGAAGCAGAAAGGGAAGATTGTCTTCTCAAATTTCTGTAAAACTTTGAAATGAACTCATCAGCTGCCTCATCTACATGATAATTATCCGATTCTTCCTCCACCTCATCTCTTACTGGAAAAGGCGAATCAGTAACCCTCAGCTGCCTCCCGAACCCACGAAAATAATTATCAGGTGACGTTGTTTCACCCTTAATCATCTCCAATGCTTTCATTACGGCCGCATTCATGACGACAACATCCTCTTCAGTACTAGTGTATTGTTTTTTGTTGTCCAAATTTGGGCTGCTACTACAGCTAAACTCATAATACTCATCCTTATGTGGAGGACAAAATGGTAAATTACTACTCTCCACGTGGTACGACTGACGGTTACGAGTTTGGTGGTGGTGGAAGTGAAACATGAGATTTTGGACGGCCGCTTTGTAACTACCAATCTTCCTACGCTTCATCATTAATTTGATATCGAGCATTATTTTCTTCTTTGATATGCCTTTTCTTAGCATGCACATACCTACTCGAACTATTTTCCAAAACTTTTTTGCTACGATTGCCAAATTTTGATCCATATCTCAATATATCTTATAAATAAAAATTTATAGACTTTATTTGTATGTTATGTTTTTCTTGTTGGTAATTGAATTGGTAAGGCAAAAGTATATGAAGGGGTATATATAGTGGACCAGTTTAACGTTACTATGGTGTAAGTTAAAGTGAGCAGTTAAGGAAAGGGTCCATTTGATATTTTCGAATAAAAATCGAATATTTAATTGACTCAATTATTTGTGGTACTGGTTGCTTTAGGTCACTGTCACTCCCAAATTAATCAATTGTGTGATTAATTTTTCCTCATGGAAATTTAAATTTGGTCACGTACGTAAGTCCCAATTAAACACCTCTTTTTCTTTACTGCTCCCCATTCAACAATTTCCCACTTAAATTAACACTTCAAACCATATGAATTTTACTCTAATAAAAGTCATTACTAAATTAATTTTCAAATAATTGATACTACCAGAATATGCTCCGAATTAAATTATCTAGCACATGTCTTTCGCACTGATCTTGTGGTTAACGAAACTTGTAACGTGACATGTATTCTTTCATCCTTAATCATATATTTCAGGTTTAAGTCTTAAAAATGAAATCATATTTGATAGAAATGTATCTTTTTCAACTTTCATTGGATTAGTCAAACATTAAAATAAATATCGAACATCAAATAAGAAAAAAAACTGAAAGTACTTTATTGTTAATTAAGTCACTTAGAACAATAATAATGCTATTTAGGTTAATTTGTTTAGTTGTGGGGAGGATAGTATCTAAATTTGATCTTAAGATATTTTATAATGAACAAAAAGGAAGCAAACAAACAAATAAATAAATTAAATATAACAAATTAATGTTGGTACGTTATTGCAACTTTTTGTTTGGATACATTTATCTTTTCCCAACTTCTAGAATATGGGTTGAAAGGGTAGCTCCAAAACCCTAGCAACTGTTTTGTTTGATTGAAAGTTTACTTAACAAGGTAGGTTTTCCATGACACGTGTCCCTTCTTTTTATAAAAAATAAAGTTTATTGTGGGAGTGTCAATCATGAGAACCTATAGCTTCTTTTCTTTTTCTTTATTTTATTCTCTTTCTACAGTTTTCCCATGATTTTACAGAGGCCCCATATCCAAAGTGGTACTTCACGATTTATTTACTAGCATATTGTAATTCTTTAAACTTTTCTTTTTATATAGTAAATAATAATTTCTACAACTTTCAGATATTTTACACTTTTTTGTGCCACATTTTGTTAGTATATATTGTGACATGAATAGATTTAAATTTAAAATTTTTGATTAAAAATGAATTAGTGTTATTACTGCACTATAATTTATATTGATAAAATAGATATACATCTAATTATATATACTTAATACTTTACTGTAGATAAGCATCTAATTATATTAATCATATTTTTTTCTATTAGTTGTGGTCCTGAAGAAATTAGGTTTCAAAAGGTATGTAACCAAGAAATCCTAGAGAGTACATAATTAACTATATCAAGCGGAAACCTCCACAAAATGGTTACAAACTAAATACCAAGGGGGGATTCGAAGTGCGTTTAGGCACAAGAATGGGGAATGGATAGTGGGATACATGGGAAACCTCTATAGCATGAATAGTGTGATAACTGAACTATTAGCCTTACTACAGGGACTAAAAAAAGCACTGAACAGGAACCAAACACCCTTAGAAATCCATACATACTGCAAGGAAATTACAAATCTAATATCAAATAATCATCCATCTTACGTCAATATCTTATCTGATTGGGATCTACTATACCGTCTGGGGAACCTCCAATACAGCATAGCTATAGAGTGGCGGATGCATTTGCAAAGGAGGGTATCGCGCTGTCACAAGCAAATTCCTTTTTTTTGCTGAAAAATTTCACCAATATTTGTCTTGAAAAAGCTAGAGGCAGACAAAGCTGAAACTTTTTTTATTAGAATTACAAAGCCACCTTGTGATGGAAACTTTTGTAATAGTAATAATACTATACTAACCCCTCCTCTATCAAACACTAATTGCAGTCTAGCACTGCCACTCCCTTGTAATGATTTCTTTGTAATGATGCATATTAAGTTTTTAATATAAATATCTTTCTATACCAAATAAAAACTAAGTATACAAACCTTGTCTTTGCTTGCATGGCTAGCGCCTAGCTAACTAGAACTAATCGTTGGTAAAGCTCACTCCAACGTTTATTATAAAAAGCAATTTTATTTTATATTTGTTGTTTACAATTTTGAGACTCATAACAGATATTTTGATTAGTTATTCCCACAAATAGGCAAAAGGTTTAACCTTTGGGATCTTAACAAAATTCTTTGCTTCATAAAAATTCTCTCCGTACACATTACCGTTACCCTCTCTAACAGTCTCTTTGTTCTCTTTCGGCCCTGTCAGAGCTAGGTGTCACGAACTTAGACTTCAACTACGACCTCCGTGCGGCACTTGACAACTTACTCACGAATCTTTCACGATCTTGCAAGCTCAAGTAGCCTTTAAGACTAGATCGCTAAGAGAACGCTAGATTGTAAGAAAGACAAGAGAGCTTTTATGAACAAGGCTTTGTATTACTTGAAAGAATGCTTGATTTCTTGATGGTTTGCTACAAATGAATGCCCCCTCTATTTATACTACTCCTTAAGGGGCCTAAGTGTAAATAAAATTTACTATACAAGTCCCTCTATATTTACAAAGAAGTCCCTCTCTAGAATTTTTTACACACTCTAGAGAATTTCAAGTCTTTCAAGACTTCTCTACAAGCTTCTATAAGGATCTAGAGTCCTCCACTAACCTCTCCAAGATTCTAGATTCTTTTACCTGCTTCAAGATCAAGTGGCGGGTCATAACACTCTCCCGCACCTGATGTGGCGACGACCGCGGCGCACTACTGCTGCAAGAACTCCTGGATTTTGTCTTTGAACTGCCAAAGGTCTTCATATCTCTCCCAGGTGGCCTCCTCCGAAGATTGTCCTTTCTAATGGACTAAGAATATGGCAGTGGCCTGTTGTCCCTATTTCTGCTTGGCTTGGTAGTCCACAATGACCTCGATGTCTCAATCATGGGAGGCGGTGACTGTAAGTAGCGCCCGACTTGATTCTCCTCGGCTAGGATCATCCTTGTATTCATGGTACGGCTTGAGGACGCTGGCATGGAAGACGAGATGAACCTTAAGATGCGGTGGTAGTTCCAACCAATATAAGATCTTTCCAACCTTGGCAACTATCCTGAATGAGCCCTCATACTTTCGCACTAAGTTTTGATGCATACCTTGCAATGCCTTAAATTACCTCGGGTTGAACTTGACCAAGACCATGTCTCCAACTTGGTAATCCATGGGACGACGCTTGCGATCGGTAAACTTCTTCATCTTCTTCGTTGCCTTGTCCAAATAAGACTTGGTAGTGTCGAGTTGCTCCTCAAAGCCCTTGGCGATGTGATAGGCCCCCAAACTCTTACCTTCAAACGTGGCCAGTAGTGAATGTGGAGTTTGTGGCTGTTGGCCTATGGCTAGCTCAAATAGTGTCCGTCCTATGGCCTCGCTCTGCTACAAGTTGTATGAGAATTAGGATACGTCCAGCAGCCTCGCCCAATCCTTCTGATGTGAGCTCACAAAGTGTCTCAAGTAGCACTCCAGCAAGGCATTGTCTCGCTCCGTCTGTCCGTCGGTCTATAGGTGGAAACTAGTAGAGAAGTGCAATTTCGTGTCAAGAATCTCAAACAATTCTCTCCAAAAGTTCCTGATAAAGCGTGGGTCTCTGTCACTAATGATGTGCCTTGGCAATCCCTCATACTTTACCACATTCTTGAAGAATAGGCTGGCAGCCTCCTTAGCAGTGCAACCTGCCGTGGCGGGCATGAAACTGGCATACTTGGAGAACCTGTCCACCACGACCATAATTCTCCTATACCCATCAGACTTTGGCAAGAATGTGATGAAGTCCATGGTCACGCTCTCTCATGGATGCTCCATTAAGGGCAGGGGTCCAAGAGTCCCCCTGGTTGACGCTGCTCCACTTTGTCTTATTGGCACACAAGACAAGTCTGCATATAGAATTCGATATCATCTCGCATGCGTGGACAGTAGTAAATTGCCTCAATTAAGGCCCTTGCGCGACACTGCCCTGGATGTATGGCCCACAACATGTCATGGCTTTTCTTCATGATCTGTCGCATGATAGTTCTGAATTTCACCACATATATCCTTCGCCCGGCAGTAAGAAAGAGTCTATTTTCTACCCAGAAGTGCCTTTTCTTGCCCTGAGCGGCTATCTCTATAAGCCTCTTTACTTCTAGATCATGCTGCAGACCATCCTTGATTGCATCTTGGATGTCACAATGTACTGTGGTGATGGCAGTCAGCTCAAACTTCCTGCTAAGGGCATTGGCCACAATATTGCCTTTGCCCGGCTTGTACTCTAGCTCGTAGTCAAATTCGGCTAAGAAGTATTGCCACCTCACTTGCTTCAGGGTGAGTTTTTTTTGTGACTGGAAATAGCTAGTGGCCACATTGTCGGTCTTGACTAAGAACTTGGAGCTAAGTAAGTAGTGTCTTCTCGTGCATAGGCAATGGACGATGGATGTCATCTCCTTCTCGTGTATGGTATACTACTGTTCTGTCACGTTCAGCTTGCAGCTCTCAAAGACAATAGGGTGCCTCTCTTGCATCAATACTCCCCCAATGGCATAGTCAGAGGCATCCGTATGAACTTTGAATGTCTTGGAGAAGTCAAGCAATGCTAGGACCGGCTCCTCTGTTACGGCAACCTTGAGGTCTTCAAATGCCTCCTTACACTCCTTGCTCCAAACCCATGGCTTATTCTTCTTCAATAGCTCAGTAAGTGGAGCGGATTTAGCGGAGTAAGCGCTTATGAACCTGCAGTAATAGTTAGTAAGTCCAAGAAAAGATCTAAGTTCAGTTACCTTTATGAGCATCTCCCACTCTTTAATGGCCCAAACTTTTGCCTCATCCATCCGTAGCTCTCCCTGGATGATAACATGTCCCAATAAGTGCACTTTATGTTGGGCAAACTCTCACTTCTCCCGCTTGATGAAGAGATCATTCTCATGCAGGACTTGGAACACTTTCTTTAGATGCTCCACGTGCTCATCCAAAGTGTTGCTATAGATGACTATGTCATCCAAGTAGACTACCACGAACTGATCTAAGTAGGGGTGGAAGATCTTGTCCATTAGTGTGCAAAAGGTGGGAGGTGCATTGGTTAAGCCGAAAGGCATCACCAACCACTCGTAAGCTCCATACCTCATCATACATGTTGTCTTCGGTTCATCTCCCTCCGCTATACGTACTTGGTAGTAGCCCTTCCTTAGATCCACCTTGGTGAAGTACTTGGCTTGTCCAAGTCTATCAAATAAGTCGGCAATGAGTGGGATAAGGTACTTGTTCTTCATGATCACCTTATTAAGCGCTCGATAGTCTATGCATAGGAGCAACGAGCCATCCTTCTTCTTTTGAAATAACACCGGCATGCCATAGGGTGCCTTGGATAGACGGATATAATCGGCCTCGAGGAGCTTCTTCAACTTCTTCCTCAACTCCTCTAACTCGGGTGGAGCCATGCGGTATGGTGGGTATGCGGGCGGCCTTGCTCCTGGCTCTAGCTCGATCTTGTGGTGTACCTCTCACCTCGGAGGTAGGTGTCTTGGCAACTCTTCAGACATCACGTCCTTGTTTTCTTCAAGCACCTTCTCTATACAAGGTGAAAATGTCTCCTTAGTGCCATTGTCTTGATCTAAGCTTGCAATGGTGTCTACGAACGTCGTCTCCTCTTTCTTTAGGACCTTCACAAGCTACATGGCCGATAGGTGGGCTTGTTCTTCCTTCTTCGGCATCTTGACTAGAGGTACCATGCAGGGTCCCTCTCTTTCCATCACCAAGAGTTGTTGGAGATAGGGATTGATCATTATGTAGCACCGTTAGAAGAATTCCTGCCCAAGTATGATATCAAAGATATCTAGGGGGCAATAGTGAAGCTTGTCTTACCTTTCCACTTGTCCAACGTGATGTCTACTCCATGAGCGACTCTGCACACGGGAGTTAATTGTGCATTAACCATCTTCAAGCGGGTGTTTCTTGGTCTATAACTTAGCCCCAACCTTATTGCCGCCGTCTTGGTCATAATATTGGCTTCTACTCTAGAATCCACCATGGCACGAGCTGGTTGTCCGTTGATGGATATGTCAACATACTGGGCAGAGTAATCCCTCGCCTTCTCAGCTTGCTTCGTGATGGCTCCATATAGCCCAATCATGCCTAGCTGAGTCGTGTCCGAACCCTGCCCTTGGTCCACTTCCTTGTCCTTTTGCTCCCGCAGTATGGCACCAAGGTTCTTCATCTCTGGACACCTAGCATAGCCATGAGGACCTCCACATATGTAGTTGCTGCTTCCCTTCATGGTCTGCTCCTTTCTCTCGGCGTAGCCCTATCGCCCGAACCTCCTCCCGTCGGACTTGTTGGCATCATGGCTCCTGTGTGGAGGGTATTGCTCTTGCCTTTGCCACTATCTTCCCCACCTTTGGCATGACTATTCCTTGTTTCTTTTCCCTTACTCATGTCATGCCTGTCATGCTTAAAGTCCATCAAGCTTCAACTTGGGTGATGGCCTCATCGATGGTGCTGACTTGATGGTGCTCCAACTCTATCTTGGCCTAACTCTGCAGTCCATCCGTGAAGTGGAAGATCATATCTTCATCTGTAAGGTTGGGGATTTGAAGCATAAGGGTAGTGAACTCCTTCACATAGGCCCGTATGCTACCCGTTTGCTTCAGCTCCCGAAACTTGCGTTTGGCCTCATAGATGACATTGTTGGGGAAGAAGGCCTTCTTGAACTCATCCAAGAACTGCTCCCAAGTGTTGATGGTGCATAGAAACTTCCCGATCTTGGACTCCTTTCACTTCTACCACAACATGGCCATTTTCAAAAGGTATAGCACGGCCGTGTTGATCCTTATCTCGTCATTCTTCACTTTGTTACACTTGAAGTAATTCTCTAAGTGCCAAAAGAAGTTTTCCACCTCTGGTACATCACGGACACCTTTGAACATTGGTGGCTTGGGAGCCTCAATCTTGGCCTCCCGATCCGTACTGATCGTCATGCATCTCCCAGCATCTATATCTCCTTTGAGTGCTGCCATCTCGGCCTTCATGGTCTCCAATGTACTTAGCGCGTCTACGAGCCGACACTCCAAGAAAGTGATCACCTCCTTCATCCCATACTCGGCAGCCTTGAGCACCTCTAACTCTTTCTAGATATTATCGTTCTCCTCAAGGGTGAACTCCTCTAGAGACTTGAACTTGCCATCGAACTTTTTCAAGCGCTTGCCCAATATCTCTATGGCCTGTCGGGCAGCATCCACCCTTGCGATCCACTCCATGCCGGGCATGACGTCCACAGGTTCCTCGCCTCGATCATCTTCATTCACCTCAATAGTTGAGGGTGAGTAGGATGTAAGGGCCTCATTTGGTGTAGGCTCAAGTGACACCTCCTCATTTCTCTTAGAGTTTTTCTTTCCCTTGCGGTGCTTCCTTCCAACATCTTGCTTGACGTTGGTGGCAGTAGTGGCATTGATGTCTCCCTCACTTGCCATATCTTTTAATAGAACCTCGCTCTGATACCACGTTGTCACGGACTTAGACTTCAACTAAGACCTCCGTACGATACTTGGCAACTTACTCATGAATCTTTCACAATCTTACAAGCTCAAGTAAGCCTTTAAGACTAAATTGCTAAGGGAACGCTAGATTGTAAGAAAGACAAAAGAGCTTTTATGAACAAGTCTTTGTATTACTTGGAAGAATGCTTGATTTCTTAATGGTTTTCTATAAATGAATGTTTCCTCTATTTATACTACTCCTTAAGGGGCCTAAGTATAAATAAAATTTACTATAGAAGTCCATCTATATTTACAAAGAAGTCCCTCTCTAGAATTCTCTACACTCTCTAGAAAATTCCAAGTCTTTCAAGACTTCTCTACAAGCTTCTATAAGGATCTAGAGTCTTCCACTAACCTCTCCAAGATTTTAGATTCTTCTACCTTCTTCAAGATCAAGTGGTGGGTCATAACATAGGGCCCTATCTCATGGAGATGCCAAACGATATGCCATCGGAGCTATACCTGTGTAACAAGTATTCCTAACAAAATCAAAATCCCTAAATTGAATTTTGCCAACGTTGTTCAAATCTGGCCGAATCAAAATCTTCACCCAAATCTCAATCGATATGGAAATCTAGAGGTTAAAGCTAGATACTCCACTCATAATGGGATGCCTGCACTTATCTTCAAGGTGAGTGAATACTATGGTGTGATGGCTGAAGAATGCCAGCTCACCCTTTTTGCAAACTCTTAAGAACTCGACCTTAAATTTAAAAAATTAGATCTAAATTTGCGTAAAAGGTTTCAGTAAAAGGTACGTTCAAAGTAGGTGTTCACGATTTTTGAACTGTGTTTATAGATTTCAACAATGAAGAGGATTTCAATAATGTTTGATATAGAAGAAGATCTATAGAAATTGAAGGGCAAGTGATGTGGATTGAGAAATGGTCTCCAGATTTTAAGCCGGATGAGGATTCTCCCATTATTTTGGTGTGGGTATTACTACCAGGACTACCTTTTCATTTTCATACATAGAACTACATCAAAAAAATAGTAAGACTGATAGGTACTCCATTTTCTATGGATGCCGCTACAGATTGCAGAACTGAGTTGCGTATGGCCAAGGTTAAGGTCGAAGTCGATTTAACTAAGCCTAGAATTAACTCTGTTTATGTTGGGTTGGAGAATGAATCTAGCCCTTTAAAAGGTTACACCCAGAAGTTCAATTATGAAAATGTGCCAAAATATTGTAGGCATTGCAAAATTCTTGGTCATTGTATTATTCAATGCAGGCATGTTGAAAAGAAAAGCACCGAGGCAAAAGAAAAACAGGAAGCTGAAGTTCAGACAATATAAGAGAAGAAAGAAACACACAATGATAATATTTTGGAGAAGATTAACAACCAAGAGGTTGTTGAAAACAGTAAATCAAAGGAGCGACAATCAGATGAAAGAAATTGTGATGTTTAAAAGAAAAATGAAGAGATAAAAGGTAAGAATTAGGATTTCCTTACCGTTAATCAAAGGATCAAAACAACTAAAAAAAAGAAAAAAGTAAGGAAGAAGCTTCTAATGAATAAAAATAAGGTTTATTTCAAAAACAATAGTGGGAGGAAAAGTTATATTATCACAAAAAAGAGACAAAAATGATGATGATGGCATGGTAGAGAATGGTAATAAATCAGATCCCAAGGAGATAGCTAGAGGGTATGAACAACAAATGAGACATGATATTTGTAACACCCCAATTTTCTTTTTATGGTTTTTTTCTAAAAGATTGCCAGGTAATCCATGTTATCTATGAAGTTCTCGTGAGTAGTGACGGTTGAGAATAGGTCTAGAGGGATTTGGAAGGAGTTGGAGGCCAAGTAATGAGTTATGGTAATCAACCTACTTACGTAAGCTATTGATTGGTATGTCTTACATAATTAAGCTACTTGAGTATACATCGAGCTTAAGTAGAAAGGATTACATAGGTTCTTAAAGTGAGACGAGATTACGAACCTATGGAAGAGGAAAAAGGAGGCATAGCACCTACTTGGACCAAGTAGGTGACACACCTACTTGAGGTGGACCCCACCCTGCCACGTGGCAGCCTAGGGTTGGAGACATGGCGTGAAGTGGCACTCCTAGAGGCTGGACATGTGTCACCCTTAGGGGATGCCACATGTCACTCTCTAAAAAGGATATATATACATGTATTAATGACTAATTAATCATAAGTTATACTTTACAATTAGAAAGTGGGAGAAAAGAAGAGAGAAATGTAGAGAAAAGAGAGAGGCAGCCACAGATTTGGCTTGAAGCAAGGTAAGTCCTCCAATTTCATTCAGTAAATTAATTATCTAAGGTATTACTCGACTAAGTGGAGGTGTTTAACAATGTAAAATTTATATTTGGGGAAGCGAGGAGGTTCTTTTTCTTGTTAACAAATCTGTTTTTGGATGGGACTACTATTAGTAATATTAGTATAACTCCTTGTGTATAGCTTCCTTTCGAGTGATTCAAGATGTTTTGGAAATATATTTCATAGAGATATAACTTTCATTTAGGCTATAAAACCCAATTTTGCTTTTATCTTCTCGAAAAAAGGTGATGAAGTATAGGGGAGGTGCTGCCCAGATTTTGTTTTGGAAATCCTACATGGACTATTGTTGGTATTTTGGGCATATCTTTTTGTACAGAATTGTTGTAGGGGTGATTCAAAATTTTATGAGACTCTAAGACACATTTATATAACTTTCATTGAGTCCTCAAAGCCAACTTCCCCCATTTACTCCTTCGAAACTGAGCAACAATACAAGACAGTTGGCTGTCCAAAATTCCAGTTTGAATAGTTTAGGCTGATTTTTATTGATTTCATGTTTAGTTTCGATATGATGAGACTCTTAAACTTAAGTTTATATTTGATTGTGTATTTAAGGTGTATATGTACTTATACAAGCTAAGAGGAACTGTTTGACGAAGTAGATTTTGGTTGGTCTATGGCGGAGAGGAATTGAGCTCCTCGAGTTGTGGTAGAACTTGTTATGTGCTAAAACGCCAAGGTTTGTGTATAAACTTGAATTTGAAATATTTTATTTTTCTAAAATTTAAAGTGTTTTGATGGCTTGTTTCCTTACTCCTTGTCTTGTATTATGGTATGACTATTATTTCAAGTATTGCAAAATTTTTGCTAAACCGCCACTTGTACGAATTGCTTGATCATTTTGCATTCTTGTTGGAACTTTGTCTTTTTTGTTATGGTGACTTGTCATCGATATTGTCATGCCTCTCAATTCGGATTTTACCCATCTTGACTTTGGATTTATATTTTGTCTTGACGATGGGGTTTCGTCCATTCTCGAGTACCATTGGAAAGCCACTTTCAACATGGTTCTTGATTCTCTTGATATTGGGTAACGACCCTTCTTGATTTCGGGGCTTCGCTCCGTCTTGATATTGATTGTGCTTGGTGTGAAGGTATGACGTACCTATTGGGTAAAATTGATTATTTGACAACTCTTTCGAATTGAATTATAAGTTTCTTGATACTTTAGCCTCGAATATTAATATTGATAATTTGAAACTCTTCAAGGTTTGTATTCGATACTTTGATATACTTGTTCACTTGGGCTTTCTTTTACCTTATTGAGTCACCTACGACGAACAAGAGAATTGAAGAATTTAATGGCTTCAAGCCCAAAGTTTTTACATCACTAAGTTTTATGCTTAGTGATAGTTATTTTCTATCGTAGGTAATGTGCGAGATGAGGTATGAAGATGGCCATTTGGAGTAGACTTTTAGAGCCCTTGTGACGATCACATCTGCATATGCATCTAGTTTTTGTAAATATTTTGGGAGACTTGTACATGATACATGTGACACTTATGTATGAAATTTTGAAGGCTTATAAAAATAAAACTATATACTTATAATTTAAATAGGGTGACTAGTTTTGCTATTTTGAAGTGTGCTTTTAACTAAAGTCATGCTTGTACTGCGTTTATATGTTGGCTTGTCATTTTGCACAAAGGAAGATACTAGCTTTGTAATAACTAATGGTTCGAATTTTGTATATTTTATAGACCCGCAATAGTGATAACTATTTGTGATTTAAAAAAACTACCTTTTATTTCGTAAGTGACATCCTCCCTAAGGGAGTGCTACAATATTGATAACAGTGATCAATAGAAATGTGTTGAGGAAACCAGTCAGAAGGATGAACGGAAGCTATCAGCCAAAATTGATAGTTATGAAGTTGATAAAATCAACCTCGAGAAACTAAACAATAGCAACATGGAGCAAGGAAATAGTGACAATATTGAGAAAGATAAAAATGATAACAACAACGAGTAGAGTAGCAATGACAACAATATTGATAAAGGAAATCAAAAATCTAGAATAAACAGTTAGAACCATCAAGAAGACTATTCCAGTAGCAATCATGAATATCCAGAAAGAAACAAGAATAAAGAAAAAAAAGATACAGAGGTTATTTTCAATAACTTCAGTCCTAGAATTAAAAATTATGAAGGCATACAACTGATTCTGGACTTGAATTTTAAGGTTAACAATCCTTTTGCTGAAATAGAAGGTGCATCTGATGATGAGGTTGTAGATAGTTTGTAGAGTCTCTTGCTTCTAGCCTTAGAAACATCAATGACGAAGGTAATATAAAAAAAGACCAAGAAGGTATTACCAACACTCATTTGAAAGAGGTAGTTGACAAACAAGGTTGTCTTTGATCAAAAGGGGAAGAAGTCTACATAGAAGAAATGAAAAAAAACTAAGAGAGAATACTGCTCCCTCTTATAAGGAAAGGAGTCAACTAGAATTCTATCCTAATATTTTATGATTAGTGTTATGTTCTAGAATTTAAGGGGAGTAAGATCCCAAAAAGCTATTCAAAGATTGAAAAATTGGATCAACATCAATCACTCAGATTTTGTTCCTATTAGTGAATCAAAGGTCAACAAAAACAAGATAGAGGGCTACAAGAGGTTTTTAGGTTTCATGGAATGTGTTACTACTGATGGAAAATTGTGGTGCTTCTTGAGCCATAATCTATAGATGAGTAATATCATTAAGGAAGAAAATCACTATCAAGTTCCACCAAAATATAGGTGTTCAAGATACTTTTATCACTGCCGTATATGCCAAATGTACTTCTATAGAAAGAATAGATCTATGGAAAAGTCTCACCAATATTAGTGGTATTATAGATGGTTCATGGTGCATTGGAGGTGACTTCAATGTTATTATAAACGCTAATGAAAAATTGGGAGGTCGATCACATAGAACTTATAAGAGTTAGGATTTTATCAGTTGTATGAATCAATGCAGAGTGTTTACCATAAGGTTTTGATGGACCTAAGTTCACTTCCTGAGTTTAGAATTTGTTAAAGATTGGATAGAATCTTTATCAATGATCTTTGAGAACAAAATTTTCAAAGTAATGTGGTTAGACACTTAGTCAGAACGGGATCTGATCATTGACCTCTTTTACTACAGTGTCATAATAATCAAGACATGGGCATTAGGTATTTCAGATTTTTGAACTTTTAGACTGATCAACAGGATTTTATGAACTTGGTGCAAAAAGTTTGGGAAACTGATATTAACGATAATGTTATGTGGAAACTTCATCAAAAACTTAAGTTACTTAGCAGAAAGTTGAGTGATTGGTCCAGAACCTCCATTGGTAACGTTTTTGAAAATGTCAAGGAATGGGAGGATAAACTTCAAACTCTTGAAGAATTGGAGCTTATTGACAACAGTGATCAAGTTAGAGAAGATCTCAACAAGACCTATGCTGAATATATAAGATGGCAGGCTATGGAGAATTCTTCACTAAAGCAAAAATTCCAAGTCAAATATTGGTTTGAAGAAGGTGATAGTAACACCAAGTGTTTTCATAGTGTTATCAGAGATAAGAGGAGAAAACTTCATATTTATAGAATCAAGAATAGCAAGGAGAGTTGGCTTCATAGTAGTGATAAAATTGGTAGATCAATAGTGAGACACTTCAAGAAGATTTTCAAGAAACAACATATTGATATTGATCCAGATGTCCTTAAAGTGATCATGTCTATCATAACTACTGAAGATAATGATATGCTTAACACCTATCCAAAGAAAAATGCGATTCATGAAGCGATAATGAATATGAGCCCCAACAGTTCAACAGGACTAGGTGTCTTTAGTGGTAAGTTTTTTCAGAAAAGCTGACATATTATTAAAAAAATATTATTGAATGTATTCAAGATTTCATCGGAGGAAGACAACTATCTAGATATTTTTCACACACTTTGTCTTACCCCTATTCCCAAAGTTGACTCCCCTACTAGTTTTTCTGATCTAAGACCTATTAGTCTTTCTAATTTATCTCTTATGATTATTACTGAAGTTTTGTCTAGAAGGTTGAATATTCTATTGCCAAAACTTAATTTTGATAATCATAGTGGATTTTTCAAGGGGAGGTCTATCACGGACAATGTGTTATTGGCCCAAGAGATCATCCATGGCATCTTCCATCCTAACAAGGGTGGTAATGCTATTATTAAATTTAATATGACCAAAGCATATGATAGATTTTTTTGGGACTTTTGTTGGTTGTTTTAAAGAAATTTGTTTTTTCTTATCTTTTTATTAATCCGATTTGGAGACTTGTTTCAGGTGCTTACTCTGTTATCATAAATGGTACTAGAATTGGATTGTTTTAACTCAGAATAAAGTCTGAAACAAGGGGATCCCTTATTTCCATTCCTTTTTATCATAGTTGTTGAGTTCCTGTCCAGGCTGCTAAACAAATTAATTACCAATGATAAGTTTATTCCTTTTTCCATGAACCTAATGGACCTTGCATTAAACACATAGCATATGCTGATGATTTTATTATTTTTAATAATAGTAATTCTGATTTTATTAATCTCATTATGAAAGTTATCAAGAAGTATGAGATAAACTCTAGTCAACTGGCTAAGGATAAGAAAAGTTTCTTTTTTACTAATTCTAAAGTGTCTACTAATTACAGAATCAATAGACTCAGGCTCCTCACTCGTTCCTTAGAAAACAACTACCCTTCACATATTTATATTGCCCTCTTTATATTGGTAAAAAAATTAATTACTTTGATGATATGATCTCCAAAATGTTAAATAGGCTCAGAGGTTGGCAGGGTAAATTGTGCTATGGTGATAGAATAATTTTGATTAAACATGTTCTTTAGGCTATCCCAACTCACATTTTTGCTACTGTGTGTTCTCCTAAAGGGAATTCGGCCCTCATGGGGAAATATTTGTCCAAGTATTTTTGGGATCTGCCAATGAAAAAACAAAGCAACATTGGATGTCTTTGGATAATTTGAACTTTCTAGTGGAAGAAGGAGAGTTGGAATAAGAAAGTTGCAGGATGTATGCAATACTCTAGCTACAAGGAGATGGTGGCATTTTAGAACCATGGATTTACTTTGGTCTGAATTTCTTAAAGCTAAGTATTGCACCAGAGGGCATGTTGTTTCAAAGAAAGGGAGATCAGGCAATTCCATAAATGACAGAAACTTATGAGGATCAAACAAGATGCTGAGAATAATATTATTTGGGATATTCATAAGGGAAATAGTAATTTTTGGTGGGATAATTGGACAGGACTTGATCCTTTGTCTAGTTATTTTGATAATATTACCAAATTTGATAAACTTCAAGTGGCTCCATTTATATGTAACGGGACATGGAGCATTGATAAACTCAATAACCTTCTCCCAGAATAATTTGTGCACCATATAAGTTCTATCAAAATTGCTAAAAATGATACAAATGATATTCTTAAATGGAATACTACTAATAATGGTTGTTTTTCTAATAGGTCAGCGTGGATGGAGACCAGGATCAAAGGGCAAGAAGATGATATGATGAAGAAATGTTGAACTAAACATCTTGCTTTTAAGATATCTTTTCATTCTTGGAGGATACTAAAAGAAATAATTCCTTTTGATGAAGTTTTAAACAAACATAGAAGCCAACATAATCAACTTACATCGCTCTGCTATTGTTGTCGAGATTTCAAAATATAGATCATTCAACATATTTTTGTAGAAGGTGAGGTTGCTAAATATCTTTGAAATTTTTTTGGAAGACCTCTGGGCATATTCCATCAGATTTCTACCATTAGAACTCTTCTAAGTACTTGCTAGAATCTGGAAGCTATAAACGAAATACATAAAACGATAGTTCATGTAATCCCAATGTTGATTATCTGGGAACTATGAAAGAGTAGATGCTCTTGTAAATATGGAGACCAAATGAACTTTTAGTAGGATGATACACCAAATCATATGGAACCTCAAGGCAACTGTTGATCTGACTTTTCCTAGCTACAACTTGGATATGCCCTTGGATTAGAATTTGTGATACTATTGAAAGAATGAAGCCTATGGTAATATGGGAAAAAGTTTGATGGGAAAAAGTTTGCTGGAGGAAAAGTAAACGAGAATACAGATGGAAGCTTTATCAAAGAGATCGGTGAAGCCAGAATTGGAGGTATAGTCAGAGATGATCAAGAAAATTTTATCATGGTTTTTTCATTACATATCGATTGCAGAATTAACAATGAGGCAGAGGCTCTAGCTGCTAACTATGATGCTAAATGGTGTTGGCAAAATGGCTACACAAGATTTATATTAGACCTGGATTCTCTTATCATAAAAGAATTGATTAGAAAAGTTCAATCTAGCAACCTGAGGCTAAAGAATATTATTGAAGATCTCAAATTCTGATACAAGCTAATGCAACAAGTAGTTATTGCTTTACGGAAGCAAATCAGGTTGCTGATTTTTTATCCAAAAATACTTCTATGAAGGCTGAATCTTTTGTGTATTGCAAGTATCATAACTTTCCCAGTGAAGCTAAAGGCCTTTATCATTTAGATAAGAGCCAAATGCCTAGTTTTAGAATTAAAGATGATAAGACAAATTTTTTTTGTTCGTTGAACTCATATGACTGGGAAACTTTGGTACATAGCAAAGCCAAAAACTTCCCCTTATATGTGTTAGGTATGTCTCGTAATTCTTGTTTTTGCTAAGGAGGTTAGGTTATGCCCCCTCCTGTTTTGATTGTTATGAAGGAATAAAAGCTCACCCAAGTTTTAATGGGTGATTACATTAAAAAAATCACAAATAGTTTGATTGAATCGAGGAAAAAAAGTAGTACTCCCTCGCCTTCGTTTGACCTATTTTAACTTGACACGGAGTTTAAGAAAATAAATAACACTTTTGAATCTTGTAGTCTTAAATTAAATATATGTCAAATGTACCAAGATATCTTTTAATCTTGTGATTTGAAACATGTCATGTGAAAAATTGAAATTAAAGAATTGCTAAAAAGGGAGAGAGTCATTCGTTTTAAGACGAACTCAAAAGAAAAGCAGGTCAAATAAATTGAAATTGATGTAGTAGTATTTTCATATGGAAATATTAAGAAGTTTTTCGCTATTTCAGTAAGAATTTGTCCACCATGTATTTTCCTAGTGAGTCGGTTCGATGAAAAATGAGTCACAAATTAGCATAAATTTTTCAATAATTCCAGGTGAAAAAAAAATCATTATTTCTAATAGTGGTAGTTTCTATAATTGGGGGGAAATGAGGCAGGTCAAATCATGATTCTAGGGGTTTCCTTCCACTGCGTTTGGAGGTCCAACTTTATTAGTTAGGAATTAACGTGGGGAGAATAAATGTGGATAGAGTCTCTTGCTTTCACGTCAAACATCTACTTATTTGCAAGATATTTTAATATTAATGAACTCTATCGATCGATAAGCTTGTAATTATTATAATTTGCTTAACAATTTTCCAATTACCCTCACATTCCTCCTATCTTTAAAACAGAACTGTTTACAACTTACTACTTTAGAACAAAAGCGTACCTAACATAGAAAAAAGGAGCTCCAAATTGTTCATTTTAAACTTCAAGAGTTTCTCTTCTCATGCTTTTGCTTTTGCACTTTTTTGAATCTCTAAAAATGCCTTTCGAAGATTATTGTTTTTGAGTTTTTAGTGGAGGTACAATACGTGGAATTTTACTGGGTATGTGTTGTTGTTAGTGGAGGTACAATATAGTCAAATTTTATTTGATAAATCTATATTAAATTTTGGATCAAATTTTAAATTCATGATATATTGATCAAGTTAAATTTTTGATTAATAAAGATGGATTAATATTTAAGACTTAAATGAAGTCCAATTACATTAAGGGTAAGTCAGTTAAGTTGACAAGATAAGTCCAACCCATGCTTTTCAAGCCAAAGTCCGCTAGAATTACTTGGAGACTAAATTAACTCTAAGCTCTAGCTAATGCCTATATAAAGGAGTCTTTGTATGGTCACAAGAAAAAAAGAAGATCCATTATTGATTCGCAAATCTTCCGCATAGAAAGAAATCTTCATCTCCAAGTGGTGCTCCTCAAGCTGTTAACAACAAATAATTAAGTGATAAAAGAAATGTAACGTAACATAACAAAAAGTTGATCCATAGCAGGTGTTCAATATTGTTTATTTTAGCTTGAAGTGTTCTCATTTCTCTTGCTTTTTGTTTCCACTTTTTGAAGCTCTGGGAAGTAGTACTCTTTTGAAGCTTTTCAAAGTTAGTTATTCGCCAAATAAGATGACCATTGTTTTGGCCGTATTGGTTGAAAAGATTAATAAAATTTGAAATCTTGACATTAGGTTGATTGATTCACTTACCTTATTCAACGTGCTTTGCATTTGCAATTGTACTCAGGTTTCGAATGACTATAATAAAAGTAGTAAACTTTGCATTTCCACCATGGAAAAGTTGTTTTGAATAAATCAGCTATTTTTTTTTATAGCTATTAGTAAGTTAATATCTCCCGCTAATATATAGTCTAAAATGAACTTATTTCCTCCGTTTTATTTTAACTGTCATTTTACTTCTTTTTAGTTAAATTCACTAAAAAAAACACTAATAAATTTGATATACATTACTGAATCATTTCTATTTATTGAATATTTTTATAAAATTAAGCAGTATTAAAAAAAAGTACATACTTATTTATTTTTTTGCGCTTCAAAACGGAAGGATTTTATTTACTAATATCAGGATCATTCATACAAAACTGGAACTATTCTAGGTTGAGTAGTTCCAATAGAATCTCTTTCAAGTTCATTTAATACAAAAGAAAGAGATGCATCAAAAATATAAGGCTGATTACTGGCCAAGCTTGGATTCTTTATTTTCCTTCCATATTTTAGCTAGTAGATCTGCTAAAAAATTAGCCTCCTTCGGAAAGGACGTCAAGACAGCCCCTTCCATCTAAAGGGGTTGCGACCTGCAATCATTATAGATATGTGAGAATTTATGATTATTGTTATATATGGTATTTATTAGTACCTGAGAATCAGTCTCCACGAGTAAGCCTTTTATATTAATATGTTGTGCAAGTTTGAGTTCATGTAATAAGGCCAAGGCTTTTGTATGCAATGCATTATGTCCCGTGATTTTGCAAGTGAATCCCGCAATCCAGTTTCCTATATGATTCCTAATTACTCCTCCTGTCTCTCCGTTGGAGGATCCTAACTCAAAGGAGCCATCAATGTTTATCTTGCATTTATTGTCGAGGGGTTTACACAAAGTAATCGGAATTCTATCTTTAGTCTTTATAGAGCTAGGGGGTTGGGTAAGATGATAATATTCCAAATATTGAAAGTAGATATTATGATTGGTGATTAGGATCCTACTATTGCATGTATTATTAAAGGTTTTGCTATTTCTATTCTTCCAAATATTCCAAAGAATTATTGGTATTAGGTAGTAGATAGCACCGGACGGTGGCACGAGGTATAATTATACTGATTATCAGTACAAAGTATGTGGATGGTTTCTGCAAAATTTCCAGAGGGTGGGTAGATATTAAAACTATTCCAGATATATTTAGCATTTGGGCATTCAATGAAGATATGGGGGATGTTTTCTTCCAAGTTGGGACAAGTCACACAGCTATTTGAAGTGGAGATTTTTCTGTTGAATAATTCCACCCGCTGTTGGGAGCTTTTGGGATAAAAGAAGCCACATAAAACTTTTATTTTATTTAGTGTCTTTAGCTTTCATATCCAATGAAGATTAAAGTTGTTATTTAGACAAGGATCGTTTAATCCTAAGCGGTACAGTCTATAAGAGTTGTTGGTAGTGAAGTTACCATCATTATTAATATTTCAAAAACTTCTGTCAATTTGTTGAGGGGAGATTTGTAAAAAAGTATTTTCTATAGCTCTTTTAATGCGATTTGGAATTTCAAAAGATAGGCAAGAATAATCCCAAGTATTTCCTATAAGAATGCAATTTAGTAATATGTCTTGACCCTTTTCCTCTACAGGTCCTTGAATAACTTCTCACAGATAGTAAGTGGCTTCGATCCGTTTGTCATCCCAGAGGTTAATGGTATTACCATGATCAATGTTCCAGGAAATTCCTTTTTTAAAAAAATTGTAAGATCTAGCGAGACTTTCCATATGTATGAATCATAGGAATAATATTTTAGGGTATGGTGATTGTTTCTATTGTAGTACATTGCGAAGTTTATTAGCCGAGATAAGGATTCCATATAAATAATGAAGATGTAAGGAGATAGAGGGTCTCCTTGTCTAATACCCTTAATGGGCATGAAGAAGTTTGTGGGCCTACCATTTATTAGTATTGAAATAGAAGAGGTGGAGAAAACACAGGGTCAAGTCAAGCCCTAACCCCGCCTAAATGGACAGGCCATGATGAGGTCAATAAGGTTTTTCGAGAAATTAAAGATTGTAAGGGATTGTTTGATGAAAGACCATTCTAGTCGATCAAAAACTTTTTGCGGTCAATTTTAAGGAGCATTTTTCCAAAACGATCTTTTGATTTTTGGAAGGAATGGATAGCTTCTTATACTGTAATGGCATTATCCACCGTTCTTCTTCCTGGGGTAAAACTACATTGAGTAGGGTTATATTGTCTAGGTAAGGTCTCATTTTGTTGATGATAATTTTTATAATAGTTTTATAGATAGTGCTATAGAGGCTAATAGGTATATAAATGCGTTATGTGTTTAGAATTTTTTATTTTTGAGATAAGACAAACGTATATTTTATTAATATCATGGGGAATGGAGCTGCTCTTAAAAGCTGTCATGCACAAATTAACAACAGATTCTTCAGTGTCAGTCCAATACTTTTGAAAGAATAAAGGGTGAAGTCCATTTGGACCAGAGGCAGCACATGATGTGCCTGTATTAGCTTCTTGGCAGAGGGACAGACTTGGGAGAGTCATGATTGGGCCTGATGGATTCTCGTAAGTTTAATATTTTATTTATTTATTTTTGCTACATTTATAAAATACTCATGAACTAATTACATGTTTATTATATGTCTTGCAGGTGGCATCCTTCAAAAAAGGTTGCTAGGGCTCTTCAGGAGAGTGTTAGGAGACTATATACTGAGCTCTATCACTCTTGGCGGGAGATTCCAAACAGTATCCTCCAGGCGATAGTTAATGAATTCAAGGTATATATATGTTTAAATCTATTTTTTAAGTTAAGTTTAATATATTTACTATACTTTACTTAACTAATTATTTAACGCTATTCATGTTTTTCAGACTTTATGTACATGAGAGTCAAGGTACAATATGGTCATTGCGACCACTTTTGAAAGAAAAGCGAGCGCCAGACTGTCTAGCTGGCTAAAGAAAGCTAGGGATGATCGGGCACCTTCGAGTGGGTTGCTGCCTCATATATTTAAAAAATTATGCCGGCATTGGGATATCGAAGAATTTAAGACTTTGTCTGGTCAAGGAAAAAAGGCTAGAGCCAGTCTAAAGGGTGTCTCGTTGCACACGAAGGTGCAAAGAGTGTTGGTACGATTCAGAGGGAGATGGTAAGATTTCTAAATTTTAAGTTTAAATTTATTTTCTTAAATAAATTATTTGACAAAATGTTATTTTATTAATTGTATTTTTATTTATAGAAAAAAGAATTGGGGAGCACTCCCTATCATCGTGAAGTGTTTAAAAAGATTCATGTGAAGAAAAAGACTAATGCATCGGATTCGAATGAGTGGATGGAGGAAAGGGATGAACGAGCCTATGTAAGTTATTTAACATATAATGTGTAATATATTTTGATTCTAACTTTTATTTTTAATATATATATATATATATATATATATATATATATTGATTATAACTTTTATTTTCTAATATGCAGCAAGATTATGAGTGGCACTACGTGAGTGGGAGATTTGATCCAGCTAACGTCTGAACAATCTACTTAAATTTAGATAGAAAAAGTGGTTGGAGGGAGCCACAAGGACCGAATATATGTAATGGGTTCTATGAATGACGTACGACAACTCCAATCAGGTTTAGAAGGTATTGGATTATCACGTCAAGCCGAGGCCGTTGATGGGGTTCAGATAGCTGTTATGTCTCAGCAAATTGTAGAACTTACGCGCGCATTAGCAAAATTTGAGGCGAAAAGGGTTGAAGAGCAAAAAATTATGAATCAACAAGTTGAGCAAATCGAAGAACAAGTGCTCAACCTCACCCGTCAGAATTCGCCCCATTATTCAAGAGGGCCCACTCCGAATGACTCCGACGATAGTGCTGAATACATAGCAAATAGTCCTAATTAGGTTTCCTATATTAGTTTATGAATATTTTGAATATTTTTGTTAACTTTAAAAGAATTTAAATCATTCTAAATTATGACTTTATTCGTTTTAAGTGTTTAATTATGTTTGTTATTATGTATTTTGCCTATTTTGTTTGTTGTTAGTTGTGTTGGAATGACCTGAATTTCTATGAAGTGAATTGATTTTTTATTGCAGGTGGACAACGCTCAAATGCAAAGAGATAGACTTAGACCTGCACAGAAAAAGGGGGAGTTTCTGCAAGTCAATGTTTCATAACATAAACCCGTGCGCTCCGGGCCATTCACTTTTTAATAAAATATTGTTTTCTCACTCGAGAGCCCTTCCAGCTGTTCCTGATGTCGAATGAGTTCATCATTACATTCATGCTTCACCTACATTGCGGGAATGCACCGCTTCAACTCGACCGACTCGATATAAGGCCTCGACATGCGCGAAGGTGTGCTGCAAAAATTTGATAGCTTGATCGGCTCGACAAGCGTTATTATATATCTAATAATAATACTCGAAGGGAGAAAGTAGCTTCCTATAGGTTTTTGCTGTCAAAAATGTTGCAAAAAAGTGACGGACAGAGTCCTTTAGTACGTCGTTTTTCTGCAAAAAAAATTTTTAAAAAATTTCAGAAAAGAAAGGACAGTAACCCTATGTCCATCGCTTTTCTGAAAAAATTTTAAGAACACCAAGAATAAAACCGATGGACGGAGACCATTAATTCGTCGCCTTTCTAAAAAAATTAAAAATTTATAAATAAAACAACATAGTCCGCCTCTTTATATTAAATAATTATTTTTTTAAAAAAATTAATTATTCGACGGCCTCCGTCATTTTTTATTTATATTTTTTTAATTAAAAAATATTAAGAGCGACGTAGTCCGTTGCTTTTTGTGATTCTGTCCATCGCTTTTAGAAAAGCGTCGAGCAAGAAAGCGCAATCTGTCGTTTTTTTGCGTTATTTTTTCACAGTTTTTTAGTAGTGAAAGTGACAATCAATTTCTATATGTTTAATCCTTTCATGGTACATAGAATTTGAGGATATTTGTAATGCTACTTTATTGTCACAATACAACTCCATTGGTAACTCAACATCAGCACATAATTCTTTGAACAAACTTTGTAACCACACCAACTCTGCCACTGTAGTTGTCATGCTTCTGTACTCAGCCTCTGCTGAGCTTATTGACACTATGCTTTATTTTTTTGACTTTCATGAAATCAGAGAATCACCATACTTTATTCCAAAATCTGTTATTGACTTTCTTGACAACACACAAGATGCCCAATCTGCATCATAAAATGCAGTAATTTTTCTCAATTTTTTTTCTGCTCATCAGTAGTCCAAGTGCAGGTTGTTGCTTGATGTATTTCACCACACGTATGGCTGCCTCATAATGTGATTTCTTAGGTGCATGCATAAACTGACTTAGATGTTGTACTGCATAGGATATGTCTGGTCTTGTCATTGTACGATACAATAATCTTCCTATGAGTCTTTGGTATATTTTTCTGCTCTCCAACTCTGTATCATTTTCTGTGGATTCAAAAACCTTATCATATTCCAAACTAGCCAACTTTTGATTTTGTTCCAGTGGTGTTGTAGCATGCTTCCCTCTCCCCAAACCACATTCTGAAATCAACTCCAATGCATACCTTTTTGGTTTATTAGAATACCTTTGGCTGATCTAGCAAATTCTATCCCAAGGAAGTATCTCAACTTACCTAGGTCCTTCATTTTGAAGCCGTGATTTAATATCCTTTTTCTTCCTATATGAATCCCTTATCATTACCAGCGATCAATAGATCATCAACATAAACAAGTATGATGACAATCCCCTTTTTATTTTTCTTGGAAAATAGTTAATAATCTAGTTTGCTTTATGTAAAATCAGATTGCACTAATACATTTATGAGCTTTAAGTTTCATTGTCTACTGGCCTGTTTTAAGCCATACAATGATTTGAGTAACCTGCATACTTTATGCTCCCCTAGTTACCAAAACCTGGTGGTAAAGTCATGTAGACTTCCTCCATGAGATCACCATGGAGGAAGATATTGTAAACATCCATCTGAAATAAAGGCCAGTGGAACTGAGCAGCCAAAGAAGTCACAGTTCTGACTATGACCATCTTAACCACCGGAGAAAAAGTGTCATAATAATTCAAGCCTTCTTGTTAAGTGTAGCCTTTGACAACCAACCTGGCTTTATATCTCTCAATGGAACCATCAACCTTATACTTCACTTTATAAACCAATTTGTAGTCAATATGAGTTTTACCTGTAGGGATATCAACAAATTCCCAAGTGTGATTGCCAGTGATTGCAGTAATCTCTTGGTCTATAGCCTGAATCCAAAGCTTATCTTTGGCAGCTTGAATGTAAGCAATAATTTATTAGATGGTTGAAGAAAAAGTTGTGAGATATGCTTTGTAGGAAGGAGAAACATGAGAATAAGAAAGACAATTGGAGATAGGATGATAAGTAGTAGATTTGGTTATGTAACCAGTATGCCAAATAGGAGGTTTGAAAGCTCCTGTTGATTTACTATAAGGTGGAGGAACAGGTGAAGAAGAAGAAATGATAGAAGGTAATGAAGAGGGTGTATAGAAAGTGGGAAGATCACCAAGAATAATAGTGGTAGAAGGTAGAGAAGTAGCTTGAGATGGGAATGCATCAGTCTGATGTGAAGTAACCTGAGATGAGTCAATTTGAGGTTGATGTACAAGTTCATCAAGAGGATTAGGAAATGTTGAAACAAGAGTAAAAGGCAAAGAATGAGAAAAGGAATCAGGAGCCAGGAATGTAGACTTGTGATGCCGAAAAGGAAAAAACTTCTCTCTAAATGTAACATTCCTGCTGATAAAAAAGGTACCAGTAGAAATGTTATAGATCTTAAAACCTTTTTGAGTATCTGAATATCCCATAAAGATAGAAGGTATAGCCTTAAAAGATAATTTATCAGTGAAAAAAAGCTTAGTTGCATAGCACAAACAGCCAAAAACTTTAATGTGAGTTAAATTTGGTTGATGTCCATAAGGAGATTTGTTTGATAGAGTAGTAGATGGCAATCTGTTAACGAGAAAAACTATAGTGAGGACACACTCACCCTAGAATTCGAGGGGTATATGAGCTTGAAAACTGATAACCCTGGCCATCTCAAGGAGATGTCTATATTTTCTCTCAGCTATGCTATTTTATTGAGGGGTATGAACACAAGCACTTTGATGTATAATTTCAGAAAAAGTAAAAAGGTTGTTACATTAAGTATTGAAAAACTCCAATCCATTGTCTGATCTAACAATCTTAACAAATTCTAAAAATTTTGTTTTAATGAGATTAAGGAAAGAAGTAATATGCACAATAACATCACTTTTCAATCTCAACAAGTAAATTCAAGTCATTCTGGAATAGTCATCAACAATTGTGAAAAAATATTTATATCCATTATAGGTACATTGTTTATAAGGACACCAAACATCCATATGAATAAGTGCAAATGTACAAGAATACCTCTAAGTACTACTAGAAAAAGAAAATCTGGTTTGTCTAGTAAGAGGAAAAGTAAGACATGATTTGGATTCTTTATTCTAAAATGAGGACTTGATGAATGGAATCTTCTGTAGAACAGCAGTTGGTGCATGACCAAATCTGAGATGTCAGAGTGAAGAATCATCTTGAGATGAAGTAAGACAATGTTGGATGGCTTGAATAGACGAAGAATGGGATAAAGGTTATACAGGAGCTTTGACAAGGGATAACAAGTTGGTAGATGGAAGTAGATATAATCCTTTCTTTTTTTTATCAATCTCTTTCACCTTGTCAGTGTAGAGGTCCTGAAAGAAAAAAAAGTAAAGTAAAAGAAACACAATATTGGAATTCTTTGGTAAGTTTGGATATGGATAAAAGATTATATTCAAAGTGAGGTAAATACAACACATTGTAAAGTACATAATTTTCAAATAATGTGACTGTAATAATGTGTTTAACTTCAGTAGTCTGACCATTTGGAAGATAGGCTTGAAATATAAGGGTGCAGGTGATGAGTTAAGTAGAGAATTTAGATTATAGACCATGTGATTAGTGTCTCCAGTATCAACCACCCAAGGAGCTTTGTCTTGACCTGCAGAAAGACATTTTGAACTGAGACAAGTGATAGGATGTTGAGTTATACCTGCCATGTTGGCTATGTTCTCTAGTGGAGTAGTTTCTTTGTCCAACATCTTCTTGATATGATTATATTGATCAAGTGTGAAAGATGGTACAAACATTAAAGAGTTATTTTCAGAATCCTGATTTTTCATATGATGTTGTCTTTTATTTTCAGCCTCAAAATCCTCTGTATAATGCTCATTATATGTCTGTTGTTTCCTATTTCCCCCAAATCTCTGTGATCTATCACCTCCAGATTTTTATCTATTATCTTCAAAATGTGACTTCCTTTCATTTCTATCCACAATATTTTTCGTCCCATATTTTTGATCAGATGGATATCCTATTAGTTTGTAGCAAAATTTAGTATTGTGATTTTTCATATGACAGTGCTCACAATACAACTTATCAGCCTTTTAAAACTTATTATGTTGTATACATGCTATTACAATAGGATTATTAATTTCCAGTTGTTGAAGAGGTAAAGTAGAAGCAGCTATCATGTGAGATTGAACTCTTTGACTCTCATTTTGCATATTCATGTTATATGCCTGATTCCGATTGGAACTTGGTACTTTCATCAAAATATGGCTTCGAGATTGTGCAAACGTTTCATTCAATCTCATCAGAAATTCAACAAGTTTCTATCTCTCCATATGATCTGTTTATTCTCTAAATTTATCACACTCACAATCTGGAAGAGGTACCAAAAAACATGTTCTTAGAATAATACTCAGAAACTGTAAGAGTACCTTTACTCATGGTACAGATTTCTCGATACAGCTGATAGATCCTAGTGAGATTTCTCTTATCAAATCTCTCTTTTAGATCTTTCCAAACATTGTGAGCATTAGATGAAAACATAAGGCCATTGGCCAATTCCTTTGTCACAGAATTCGTAATCCAAGACAAAACAAAATCATTACATCGATCTCGTTCATGTTCTAAATCTTCCTTATACTACTTTTTTCTACAAGTTTCATCAATAAATGTTATTTTGTTCTTAGTTAATAATGCTACTGTCATCGAATTACTCCATCTAGTATAATTTTCTATACCAATCAATTGTTAAGAGAGTAGAATGCTACCTGGAGTATCGGATGGATGAAGATACAGAGAAATCCTGGGATGAATGTCTGTGAATTTCTCGACTTGTGTTGAGCTCGATTGCCATGGTGATTGTGTTGAAGGATCTGCTAGTTGATCCATTTCTAAGCTTCTTTCAATAAGAAAAACACTCAATTTTGATTTTTCATTTCAGTAGTTGTATCTCCAGATTTCTATTTGTATAAATACTTCCAATGTATCAGTCAAAACAGCTAGGCCTCAAGTCGATAATCAATGCTCTGGTACCATGTTAAAAGTGATGACCTAGCTCTAATGGCTACTGCTATATCAACAATGGAGGAGAAAGGAGAAAGACGAGAGAGAATAATCTGAAAGAAGAATGAACTGTCTTACTTCTCATTTCACATACAATTGGTGTTTATACAAGTAGCTAACTAACTTGGTTAATTATAGCAAACAACTAACCACCTATCAATTAGCTCTAACAAACTCGGTAACTAACTAACTAATCTTTATAACTAATCAATGTATAAGCTGAAATAATTAAGACTCTATGTACTATTTGATGAAGCTATAACTAATTTCTACATGTTTACAACTAATAATAAAATGTAAGAATAGGCAAAAAGAAGTTCCATGGCATGTGTTCAATATTTATATTGTGTAACTTGAAGAGTTTTCTTTACTCTTTTACTTTTAATTTCCCTGGCAAGATATATTGTGTTCAATTTCCTGGACCGTTTTGATACGTGGGATGGGATAAATAAGAATATTCCACTTTTAATATGAGATAGTAACTTCATAATTATAGTATAAATTGTGAGGTAAAATAATTTTGGGATTAGCTAATATACTACTAATATACTATGTTCAGTGGCTATTTCTACATATATTTTGATTGAATCGGTGAGAAATGGAAAAATCGTAAGGTTTAAATACGGAAAAACTTAGAAAGTTTTTCACTATTACAATGACAATTTGTTTTCCACCATACATATTTTCAGTGAACTGGTTTGATGGGAAAATCATATTTGACAGCACAAATTTTTCACTACTTTGCATGGGAAAAACTTTTGTTTTGATAATAGTGCACAAACATGGGATAAAATTAATTTCAAATTTTAAAGATTATTATGCATATTTCATGTATCAAATGACTCTGTACTTTATTTACGGTAGTGGCTTCATGAGGGGTACGTTGACAAGTTTAATTTTGATGCTCTAAATTTTGACCAATTTTGACTTTCTGATGTAACTTAAATCGACGCTCTGTTTTCTAATAACTTAGTAGATAGTCTTGCTTTATTGCTGATAAGCTTTTACTATCTTTTGTGCATTTATATAGTTGATCAAACAAAAAAAACTAGAATTATATATCGTCATATTAATATGATAACAATTTACATTATTAAATTATATGTGTAATTTGCATAACTTTACGGTGCTCAGAATGAAGTACATTATTTTCTTATTCTTTTAAATTTTAATTTTTAAATTTTTAAATATTTTCTAAGAATTTCAGATATATCACTGGACTTCTGGATACATTAGCAAAGAAAAATCATAAGGTTTAAATACGGAAAAATTTAGAAAGTTTTCCACTATTTCAATGACAATTTATTTCCCACCATGCATTTGAACTGATTCGATAGCATAGATTTTTCACTTATTCACATAAAAAAAAAAAACTTTGCCATTAGTAGTGATGCCTCTTCACACACATAAGATAAAATTAATTTTAAATTTTTCTATGAAATTATTATGTTTATTCGAAGTACCAAATGACTTCTATACTTTATTTACAGTAGCGGCTTCTTGAAGGGTATGTTGACAAGTTTAATTTTGATGCCCTATACTTTGACCAATTTTGACTTTTTGATGTAACTTAATTCTGCGCTCCGTTTTCTAATAACTTCTTAACTGAATTTTTGAATTTTTTTTATAGTTTAAAATAAGTGAATTATTCAAAGTTTAAGATAAATGTTTGAATTTTTATTTTTATTTTTATTTTTATTTTTATCCTTCATTTACATGTTCTAGGTGATAAGTTCAAGAGAGTTAATTTCTCATATTTATGACTTTACTTTGAATTATTTTTATTTTTAAAAATAATTAGACAATAACTAAAAAAATAAAAGTGAAAAATAATATTTAATTTATTTCCTAAACTTTTTTCTTAATAAATATATATTCCCTTACAAATCAACTTAATATAGACTAAAGGAAGTGTTGATCAAAATTTAAATAACATCACAAATAAATAGGGAAATAAGTGATACATAGATGATTAAGTGCAATCTGCCGTTTTCGTACACAGAACAAGCCTTTAAATGTTTCGTTGACTCAAATACTTTAAATTTTGATTCTGATTTTCAAATTAATTAATGTTTAGTGCTAATTTAGATATAAAAATTTCTATTTTACTAAAAATAAAGTTGGCATACTTAGAAATTACATAGCATATGAAATCATAATAATCAACAATTCAAATTATATGAAAAGTATATTTAAAAAATGTATGGTCAAAAAAATAAATTTGAACGGTCTAAATATAGTAATTAAGCTAAATAAATTGAAACAACTTCTTTAGTCAAAAAGCACAATTACACACACTATAGACAGCTTCCAATCTTCATAAGTTTTCTATATTTCTTTGTTTATATTAGCTAAAACCCCACAAAAGCAAAAGTTCTAATAAATTTGCTTTTGCAAATAAGGAAAACATGCATATATATTCATGTAACATTATTATGATGCAGAAAGGGAAGATTGTCTTCTCAAATTTCTATAGAACTTTGAAATGAACTCATCAGCTGCTTCATCTACGCGATAATTATCCGATTCCTCCTCCACCTCATCTCTTACCGGAAAAGGCGAATCAGTAACCCTCAATTGCCTCCCGAACCCACGAAAATAATTATCAGGTGACGTTGTTTCACCCTTAATCATCTCCAATGCTTTCATTACGGCCGCATTCATAACGACAACATCCTCTTCAGTACTAGTGTACTGTTTTTTTATGTTCAAATTTGGGCTGCTACTACAGCTAAACTCATAATACTCATCCTTATGTGGAGGACAAAAAGGTAAATTAGTATTCTCCACGACCTCATGGGAGCGGCGGGTATTGGTGTGGTGGTGGTGGAAGTGGAACATCAGATTTTGGACGGCAGCTTTGTAACTACCAATCTTCCTACGCTTCATCATTAATTTGATATCGAGCATTACTTTCTGCTTTGATATGCCTTTTCTTAACATGCACATAGCCACTCGAACTAATTTCCAAACCTTCTTTGCTACGATTGCCAAATTTTGATCCATATCTCAATATATCATAAATGAAAATTTATAGACTTTATTTGTTTGTTATGTTTTTCTTGTCGGTAATTGAACTGGTAAGATAAAAATATACGAAGGGTATATATAGTGGATCAATTTAACGTTACAATGTTAAAGTGAGAAGTTAAGGAAAAGGTCCATTTGATATTTTCGAATAAAAATCGAATATTTTATTGACTCAATTATAAGTGGTACTGGTTGCTTTAGGTCACTGTCACTCCCAAATTAATTAATTATTTTTCCTCATGTAAATCAATTTAAATTTGGTCACGTATGTCCCAATTTAATTAACGCCTCTTTTTCTTTACTGCTCCCCATTCAACAATTTTCCTCTTTAATTAATACTTCAAACCATGTGAAATTTACCCTAATAAAAGTCATTACTAACCTAATCTTCAAATAATTGATACTACCAGAATATGCTCCGAATTAAATTATCTAGCACACGACTTTTGCACTGATCTTGTGGCTAGTCCCGTATCCCTTCATTCTTAATCATATATTTCAGTTTTATGTCTAAAAAATAAAATTGCATTTGATAAGAAATGTTTTTTGTCACTTTTAATACGAGCTTGAATTAATCAACCATCAAAACAGATATGAAATACTGAATAAGAAAAAATAACTGCTCAAATAGTGTCAAATTTTGAAAATTGCTCTGTAAAATGATAATTATTGTTAATTAAGTCACTTACCACAACAATAATGCTATTTAGGTTTGTCGTCTTCGTGGGGAGGATAGTATCTAGATTTGATCTTATGATATTATAACGAACAAAAAGGGTGCAAACAAAAAATAAATAAATTAAATATAACAAATTAATGTTGGTACGTTATTGCAACTTTTTGTTTGGGTACATTTGCCTTTTCCCAACTTCTAGAATATGGGTTGAAAGAGTAGCTCCAAAACTTTTTTTTTCTCATTTGGGTGTTTGAATTTTGTATTAAAATCTTGATTAAATTTGAATTATATATTATAGGACCAATTTTAGGTTGACGTTCTCAATAAAATTCTCTTTATACTCAAAACTCAAAATCAAAACCTTCAATATTTAAGGATAAAACGGTCCAAGAATCTAAAGCGCTTGTTAGATTGAAAGTTTACTTAACAAGGTAGGTTTTCCATGACACGTGTCCCTTCTTTTTTCAAAATAAAGTTTATTGTGGGCATACCAATCATGAGAACCTTCTTCTTTTTCTTTATTTTATTCTCTTTCTACAGTTTCCCCCCCATAATTTTACAGGTCCCATATCCAAAGAGTGTACTTCACGATTTATTAACTAGCATATTGTAATTCTTTAAAGTTTTCTTTTCATATAGTAAATATTTTTAGAAATTTCAAATATTTTACACTTTTTAAGACTCATTTGAGATACACTCTCAATAAGATTTTTTACATATTTAGATTTCGAATTCAATACTTTTAATTAAAAATGTAATTGTTTCATCTCTAATGGGTTTTGCCTAATTACTGTTATTTGTTCTGTTTCCATGAGCTCGTTTGTTGGTATTTCTCAATTTTTTGATCTTGTTTTTATTTTGTTTTGTTTTGTTTGGTCAATTTCTTGATTTTGTATTGTGTTGTGCTGTTCAAATTTCTTTTCATATTACGACATTATATTCCTGACAAATTGTTTGTTAAAATGCCCCAGTGAACAATCCTTTACCTATAGGCTGTAGTTTGTTTTCCTGATTTCTTTAATACTCTAATTTTTTTAGTACAATTTAGATTTAGGGGGTTATATTCCGTTTGATTTTTCCAGATATGTTCTATCTTTTAACTCAATCCTACCCAGTTGCTTGCATTCGATATTTGTGAACTTTATCGATCTACAGTAAGTTCTCCGATCACCGGAGTTTCGCTGCTTTGTTCTCTGTTTTTTCTTCTCCTGCTTCTTCTACAGGTTGTTGTTTCTCTTTTCTCTTTGTTATTTCGGCATGGACCATCGCAACGACGACGAACCATCAGCAACGGCATCGAACTCTATTGGTAAACGGCAAGTAACAACGGCGAAGTAGTGGCGAGTAAGTTGATTGTCAGACGTGAATAGTAACTCCGACGTGAATAATACTACGACGTGAACAGTGTTTTTCAGCGGTAACCAGGTTCATTTCAACAGAAGTTGGTACCTACGATTTCCATATCTATTCTTTGCTCATACAGTTATAGTTACAATTGCGGACTTTAGACCTTTAAATAATTTATTAGTTCATATGCATTTTCGTGGCTTTAGATAGTAATTGTAGACTAGGGTCATGTTCTCGCTCAGGGACGAGGACGGGGATGAGGGGCGGGTTAAAGGAGCGTCTAGACTTAGAGTAGGTTCTTGGAATATTGGGACGTTAACAGAAAAATTCATAGAGCTAGTTAAGATTCTAAAGAAGAGGAAGATTAATATAGCTTGTGCCCAAGAGACCAAATGGGTAGATTCCAAAGCTAAAGAGGTAGACGAGTATAAGCTTTGGTTCTCTGGTAGATCGAAGTATAGGAATGTGGTACGCATTTTAGTAGATAGTGATTTAAGGGATCAGGTGGTGAAGGTTAGGAGAGTCATTGATAGGATGATGTCGATTAAGGTGGTCGTTGAAGGGATCACGTTGAATATTATTAGTGCTTATGCGCCGCAAGTGGGCTTAGAAGAGGAGGATAAGATGCGCTTTTGGAAGGATTTGGACAAATTAGTGGGAGGCATATCGCCTACTGAGAAACTTTCGTGTGGGGGAGATTTTAATAGGCACATCGGGTCTATTTCGGGAGGGTATGATGATGTGCATTGAGGCTTTGGCTTCGAGGACAAAAATAGAGAAGGAGTTTCACTTTTGAATTTTGCAAGAGCTTTTGGGTTGGTGATAGCCAATTCGAGTTTTCCAAAGAAGGAGGACCACTTGATGACCTTTCATAGTTCGATGGCTAAGACTCAAATAGATTTTTGACATATTTAGGAAGGATGATAAAGGTTTGTGCAAAGATTGTAAGGTCATTCTGATCGACAACCTTACGACCCAATATAAGCTCTTGGTGATGAATTTAGGTATCAAGATGACGAGGAAAAAGAGGATCGGGGATGACCGACTTAGGATCAGATGGAGGAGTTTGACCACGACTAGTGCCCTAGAGATGGGAGAGAAATTGAAGGATATGGGGGCCTGAGATAGTATTAGAGATGCGAACAGTATGTGGGATAGGACGACTAGTTATATTAGGGTTGTAGCAAGGAAAGTGTTAGGAGTCTCGACAGGTAACCGTGGTCGGTATTGAGGGGACTGGTGGTGGAATGGAGAAGTGCAAGGGAAGGTAAAAGCAAAGAAAATGGCGTATACAAAGTTGATAGAAAGCAAGAAGGAGGTGGAGAAGTGTTCGAATAGGGAACTTTATAAGATAGCGAGGAAGGAGGCGAAGTCGGATGTTTCGACGGCAAAATCAACAGCTTTTGAACGCCTTTATGCTGAACTAGAAGAGAAAGATGGGGATAGAAAATTGTTTAGGCTATCTAGGGCACGGAAGAGAAGGGCACATGATGTGGATCAAGTTAAGTGCATTAAGGACGATCATGGAAAAATATTGGTTGAGGAGACCCTTATTAAACAGAGATGACAGTTATACTTCCATAAACTCTTGAATGAAGAAGAGGACAGAGAGATTGTGTTAGGAGATTTGGAACATACAAGGAGGCGTTACGATTTTGGTGGTTGCAGGAGTATTATGGTCGAAGAGTTAAAGGTGTTGTGCATAGGATGCGCTAGGGAAGAGCGACCGAACCTGACAAAATTTTGGGGGAATTTTGGAAGAGCGCGAGCTTGATAGGTTTGGAGTGGCTGACTAGGTTATTTAATGTCATCTTTAAGACGTCAATGATGCCCTAAGAATAGAAGTCGAGCGTAATGATCCCTCTATAAAAAACAAGGGGTTATCCAGAGCTGCAACAACTATAGAGGTATCAATCTTCTAAGCCATACTATGAAAGTGTGGGAAAGAGTGGTGGAGATGAGGGTAAGGAGAGGCGTGTCTATTTCAGAGAATCAGTTCGAATTTATGCCGGGATGCTCAACTACAGAAACCATCCACCGTATGAGAAGACTGGTGGAGCAGTATAGGGAAAGGAAGAGGGACTTGCATATGGTATTCATCAACCTAGTAAAGTCTTACAATAAAATTCCACGAGAGATACTATGGAGATGTTTGGAGGCTAAAGGTGTACCTGTAGCGTACATTAGGGTGATCAAGGACATGTATGAGGATTCCAGAACCAGGGTAAGGACAGTAGGAGGAGAGTCAAATCACTTTCCAGTTGTGATGGGATTATATCAAGGATCAGCTCTTAGTCCATTTTTATTTGCCTTGGTGATGGATGGATTGACGCGATGAATTCAAGGTAAGGTTCCATGGTGTATTCTTTTTGCGTATGACATAGTCTTGATCGATGAGACTCATAGCGTATCTCAGTAAACTTGCACTCTAAGTACTATGTCTTGGTCCTACTCAGCTTAAACCTTTTAGACTCTAAGGTTTGTCTACAATCCTCTAGCTTAGCGTATGACATAGTCTTGATCGATGAGACTCGTAGCGGAGTTAACGCTAAGCTAGAGGATTGGATACAAACCTTAGAGTCTAAAGGGTTTGAGAGCTGAGTAGGACCAAGACAGAGTACTTAGAGTGCAAGTTCAGTGAGATACCTCTGGAGGTTGGTGTGGAAGTTAGGCTTGGTGACCAGGCTATCCAAAAAAAAATAGTTTCAAGTACCTTGGGTCTATCATGCAAGGCAGCGGGGAGATTGACAATGATGTCACATATCGTATTGGGGCAGGATGAATGAAATGAAGGCTCACTTCCCGTTTGCTATGTGACAAGAAGGTGCCACCACAACTTAAGGTCAAGCTCTACAAAGTGCTGGTTAGACCGGCTATGTTATATGAGGCAGAGTGTTGACCAGTTAAGGTCTATCACGTTAAAAAGATGAAAGTTGCCGAGATGAGAATGTTGAGATGGATGTATGGGCATACCAGGAGCAACAAGATTAAAAATAAGGCTATTCGGGACAAGGTAAGAGTGGCCTTGGTGGAAGACAAGATGCGGGAAATGCGACTGAGATGGTTTGGGCATGTGAAGACAAGAGCCACAGATGCCCCAGTGCGGAGGTATGAGAGATTGTCAATGGATGGTTTCAGAAAAGGTAGGGGTAGGCCGAAGAAATATTGGGGAGATGTGATTAGATAGGACATGGCACACTTACAGCTTATCGAGGACATGACCTTAGATAGGAGGGTGTGGAGGACCCATATTAGAGTAGAAGGCTAGTACATAGTCTTGTCATTCTTCCGTATTAGTAGGCGCATTAGCGCACTATAATTTCTTGTGCTCTGATTTCATTTATTATCCATTACTTTCTGTACTTTGATTACTCTATTTTATCTGTGTTGTTCGTTATTTGATTTTTCAATATCGCTTTGAACTTCTTAGCCTTATCTGACCTCTTTTTATGCTTCTATTGAGCCGGGGTCTCTCGAAAACAACCTTTTTACCTTGGTGGGAGTAAGGTCTGCGTACACTTTACCCTTCCCAGATCCCACGTTGTGGGATTTCACTGGATTGTTGTTGTTGTTGTATTTCGTTCGTATATATTATGGCAGGTATAAATTTAAATTAAAATTTTTTGATTAAGAATGAAATAGTTCCATTACTATATCATAATCCATTTTAGTGACATGAATATATATGTAATTATACTTAACACCAAATAAACTTTACTATAGATAAGGATCTAATTATATTAATCATATTTTTTCTATTATTATGGTCCTAAAGAAATTAGGTTTCAAAAAGTATGTAATCAAGTATACAAAGCTTGTATGGTTTGCGCCTAGTTGGTGGTGAAGGTCTCACGCCAATGTTTACTTATAAAAGGGAAAAAGGTTTTATTTTTTCAATTTTGATAATCGTAAAAGATTCAAATGATTTTTTTCCTTTTCTTGTGTGTATTGCTTAAAAGGACTAAAATTAAATTATTGCAGGTTTATTTTTCTTGTTGGAAAGATGTCACACACACACACTCACATATATATAAATATATATATATATATATATATATATATATATATATATATATATATATATTGTTTGTTTGTTGGGTAGTATTAATGTTTTCCGGTACGTAGATAGTATCTGCCAAAATATTATTACAAGCGGAAATTTGTCTCTCAAAAGTAATTCTTAAAATGCCTATTCAAACCTACTTTATTTAGAAACTAGATGCAAAGTGCCGTATTAGTGCGTGCGCAATAAATTATATAAAAAGTGGTTTTATGTATTTTCTTTGATTCAATTTATGTGACATATTTTTTTTTTATAAATAGTTATTTTAAAGAAAATGTCATATTTTCTTATATGATATATGTTGAATGACATTATTAACATTTTATCTATAATGGGCTTAACTTATTTGATAGAAAATCTTTTATTATCGTGGGATCAAACTATCGAAGAAAAAAAAGATAAAGTGTCAAAAACATATTTAAATTATCTTTTTTATGAGTTTCATACCTAAACTATTAGAAGTGTGAATTTCATATCTAAACTTTCACTTATTAGTTTGAGAAACATACCTGAGTGATATATGTAATACACTCTCTCTATTTTTAAAAGAAATCTTACCACATGGATAAAATATTCCACATTAACAAAATTTAAATAAATTATTAATATTAGTTAAAAGTTAAAGACTAAATTATTTCTATCCCCCCCCCAAAAAAAATAATATTTTTTTATAAAAGAAACTATTTTTTTAAAAAATAAAATTTAAAATATTTTTGCTCATGCATTCCACCACCCCTCCCACAATCCCCGTCTTTTTAAAAAAAATTATATTAAATTTATTTTATAAAACATTTTAAAAAAATTCACACTTCACCCCCTCCCCTGCTCCTTCCTAAAAAATATTATTACTTTTATTTTTTTAAAAAATAAAATTATACCCTCCCCATCTAACCGTCCGCTCTTAATTTATATAATTTTTAAAATAATTTTATCGTTTTGTATTAGATATGTACATATATTTTTAGGAAAATATTTTTTTTTCTACTTGCATACTGAATATAACATAAATAAAAAATTTATTTTAAGAAAAGTCTTGCGGCAAATAAAAAATACTTTCTTAAAATCACACACACACACATATCAACACAAAACGAGAAAAAAATTAAAGCGGAGGGTTAGGAAGGGCGGGGTTGAATTCTTTTTAAGAAAAATAAATATCAAAATTATTATTTGAAAGGTGCGGGGGAGGGGGGAGGATGAAGTAAGAATTTTTTTAAAAAACTTTTATAAAGAAATTTAATAAATAAAAATAAAACTAAAAAATTGGGGTGGGGGTGGGTGGGGGTATGGTGAGAGAAAGTGGTGGAGTGACGTACGAAAAGTATTTTGTATTTTATTTTATAATATTTTATTGATATAGTAATACTTTAATATTTAACTTTAACTAATACTAATAATTTATTTAATTTTTGTTAAGGTGAAATTTTTTGTCGTGTGATGTGATAATTATTTTAAAATAAAAAAGAGAGTGTAGTACACACACCATAATGAGAGTGGAATAAAAGAGAGATGTGTGTTTCTCAAACTAATAAGTGATAGTTTAAATATAAAACTTACACTTTCAATAGTTTAGATATGAAACTCAAAAAAGAGGATAATCCATATGTGTTTTTGACACTTATCTTAAGAAAAAATCATCTGAAAGCACCTTTAAAGCATAGGCATTGAAATTCTAAAAACACAAGGGGGAGTGGGTTAGGCTTGACCCTACCATGTCCATTAATCCCAAAAAGATACAAAGTTGAAGGGTGGCATGAAGGAAATCTCCAACAATAATCATCTACGCAAGAAAAACCTCCGGTGAAGGTGAGAAAAGGATTAGCCTATACATCCTTTTTTATAAATCTAGCCTCTTATTAGTATTGATGATATAAAAGTAGTTTCTATAATTGGGGAAAATGAGGGTTTTCCTTCCAATGCATTTGGAGTCCCAATTTTATTAGTTAGGAATTACGTAGGGAGAAGAAATGTGTATAGAGTCTCTTGCTTTCACGTCAAACATCTACTTATTTTGACTAATATAATACGTATTTTGGATTTTGGTTGTGATTAATTTATTTGCAAGATTTCTTTTTTATTTGTTAATGAACTCTATCAATCGAGAAGCTTATAACCATTGTAATTAGCTTAACAATTTTCCAATTACCCTCACATTCATCCTATCTTCCAAACATAACTGTTTACAACTTACTACTTTACGTAAAAAACGTACCTAACATAGAGAAAAGGAGCTCAATGGCATGTTAATTCGTTCCAAATTGTTTATCTTAACTTGAAGAGTGTCTCTTCTCATATTGCTTTTCCTTTTGCACTTTTTTGAATATCTAAAAATGCCTTTTGAAGATATTTTGAGTTGTTATTGAAGGAACTAAAATTTTATTGGATAAATTTATAGTAAATATTGGATCAAATTCTAAATCCATGACACGTTGACTAAGTAATTTTTTTTGTTATTCTTAATATTTAAGTTGAAATTAGAGAAAATTACGCGGATAAGCAAACATATAATAGTTAAATAGCTAACAAAGCTATAGTTTAAATTAATTATGGCTCGCGATAAACATCTAGTTGTAATTGTAGTTTGAGTTTTGTATAATTCGCACGATTATACAGTTAAGTTTTGTATAATTCGCGCGATTTATACAAACGCTATGCGCGAATCGAATTGTATAGTGAAATATACAAACACTACAAATTGTATAGCGAATTATACAAACATTGTGCATGAATTTTATAGTGAAATATACAATGTTATACAAAAATTGTGAATTGTATAGTGAATTATTCAAACGTATACAAATGTTGCGCAAATTATAAAAACGCTGCTATAGCTATATCAACGAATTGTAATTAGCAAACTATAACTATGAAGCATAATTAAGATATTTTTGAGTGACTATATGCAAAAATTCCCCTTAAAATTATATAACTTAAATGAAGTTTATGTCACGCCATGGGAGGGTACCCTAGACGTAACCGGCACTCAGAAACCATTTTTGGCTCCCAAGCGAACCCCATAGCCTGATCACACATCCGTTCATTCATTCAATCAGCGGAAGATTTAAAAATAAAGTAATAATTTGGCGGGCAATCCAAATCAACGATCTAACTCAAGAAAGAAAGGCCATGAGCCAACAAATCAAACTCCGATCTTTGTCATTAAAATAGTTTGACAAAATAATTCAAGAAAAGAAAATACTCAATCGACCCATCACTATCTAGTCTATGAAGCCTCTATCACTACTATCTATTTGGTTCCAATGACATATTCATGGGTACCTCAAACCAAAATAAAAAGGGCTAACTCGATGCAAGAATAATATAAGCGGTGTCCCCCGAATGTAGGGAAGGACTCACCAATACGCTGAGTGTGTATAGATCCTCGATGATGCTCCTATTAACGATCTCCTAAATCTGTCTCTGCATCATGAAACGATGCAGGTCCAAATGGACGTCAGTACATGGAATGTACGAGTATGTAATATGGCAGAATGAAACATACCTCAAGAGAGTGTAACGTTGGTTCAAATACCTTAACTCAGAAAGATAAGAAAGACTCAATCAAAGTGTCATAGGTCCAAGGTAAGAATACAATTTTTTTGACAAAGACCAATCCTATACCATACAATCCAATCCAATCATGTACAATATAATTCAATTAAATCATTCACAATTCGATCCCATCCAGTCATGTATAATCCGATTTAATCTAATCATAATCGTATACCATCCGATTCAATCCAATCGTATATAATCGGTTCAATCCGGTCATATACAATCCGATCCAATCCAATCATATACCTTTTCATCATACACTATCCAATCACATATCATATAATCTAATCCATCACACATCACCTAATCCAATCATATAAAATCAACTCAACAATCAACTCAATAATCAACTCAACAATCAACTCAACAGACTCAACTCAATAAATATGCAAATTAAATTATGCAATGTTTTACAATCCAACTCAATCATCAACCAATCTCAATCGAACCAATCATATCATGCACAAACCACTCAATTTGGGAGTTTCTCTAACCGACAGCAATCCCACCACCTATATATAGGTGATGCACAATGAGTCACGCCGTTGCTCCGTCCATTCATACTTGCCAAGGTATGAACAGCTCAAACCAATCATGGATCCGTCAATCAATCAAGTCCTATCATTTCAGGACAATAAAATTGGGAAACATCCGACACGGTACAATCCCTTCCTACGTTGGCGGCGTAGTTTATGGGATTCGAGTATGGACTATACTCTTACCCAATTCGGTGCTCAATACTCCTCTCAAGACTCAATACACACATAGTTATTAAGTGAGTAAAATATTTAAAATACTTATTTAGCCTCATCGGACTCTTTCAAATCAACTCATTTAGTCTCATTGGACTCTCTTCAAAACTCAATCAAATCTGGCCTCATTGGACCCTCTTTCAAATCGACTCATCTCCAATCATCAAACTCTTCTCTTTAAAAAATTATATAAATCTCAAAATTTACATTTTTAAGGAAAATAATGCTCAACTCATTTATACTCCAAATACTCATGTTCAAAAATATTTAAAGGACTTCTCAAATTCAAATCATGCTTAAACTCTTTTTAAATCGTAGATGAAAATAATCATCCTTTAAAACTCAAAATAGTGTATAAATAATTTATGCAAAAATGTTCAAAAAAACATTTATTTAAAACTCTTTCTCAAAAGATTATTTATTTTCAAAATATTCGTAAGACTCTAATCAACTCAAATTATGCACATCATATACCACAAAATCACATTAGACTCCAATCCACTTCATCACACAACATCGTCAAATACCATTATTCACATCGTCATCAAACATCATCATCATCACATCATCATCAAACATTATCATCACATCATTGTCAAATATCATCATCACATCAATCGTCAAACATCTACTCCAAGATCCTTATTTTAGTCCTATGTTCAATTTATGGAAGCAAAAGGACATTCTTAACTATCCAATTCATTCTTTTCATTCCAATCAATACATATATACACAAAACCATCCACCTCAACTCAAGACAAATTATGACCAAAGAAATCTCATCTTGGGTTCATGTGAAGGAAACATGAATCCATACTCTCAACAAAACTCAACTCAAGAATATCGTCAACATCTATAAATCTATATACAAAGATACATTTGAAATCAATAATATAAAAGATAACTATTTAGTAACTCAAGTCATTAAAAACATCAATCAACTAATAGTCCTTAAAAACATCCTATAGTTTAGGAAAACTTTCAAGAAAACCTTCTTAGGAGGTTCAACTCTTTCACAACTCCTATCCAACACATCTATGGGCATATGGAAGAAATAAATCCATATTTTAGGTTAGCCTTACATACCTTGTTTGAAGACTTTGAAGAAACCTTGGTGTTAGGTCTTCAATGGAAGGCTTGAATCCTTGAAACTCTTGAAGACACCCTTTGTTGGAGTTGGATTTGGAGATTAAGAACAAGAAGAGAGGGAAAATATTTAGGGCTTTTAGAGAGAGAGAGGAGCTGAAAATAATGGTCCAAAATGCTCAAGGATGGTGTATATATACTTTGGAAAAAGTCCAAGTTGCCCCTCTTCCAAAAATCTGAAAATTTGGGCAAAAGTCTTGCTGGAGCTATAGTGGCGCGTCGCGCCACTGCAGCGCCAAGCCAAAATAGGCTTAAAACCCTGCACATCTAATAGTGGCGCGTCGCGCCAAGCCCCAAACTACTGAGGCTGTTTTCTGGCGCTATAGTGGCGTGGGGCGCCACTGGAGCGTCAAGCCTGAATTTCGCCCAGGCCTGAAATTCCTACAGTACTAGTCTGTAGTAAAATGGCCATAACTTTTGACTCCAAACTCAAAAAATTACAATCTTGATGGCGTTGGAAATAAGACCCAAAGACCTTTAATTTGGTAGGTCATGGTACACCCAGTTATTTATATCCTAGGAGATATAGTCGTTTGAAGTTGACCCTTATACTAACTCGTTCAAAAACTCAATCGATTGGAGTTCTTTGGACTCGACTTGGTGTTAGAGATCCCTTATGACCCCTAAACACATCTAACACACTTCAAATACTTAGGAATTAATCCTAACTCATATGTAGAATTACAAGTCCTCCGGTCTGAGTCTACCCACACGTGAAGAAATGTTCGATTCTTTGCGAAAAAATTTCCGGGGTGTCACAGTTTAGTTACATTTGGGGGCCAGTATGTTAAGTTGATAAGACAAGCCTAACCTATGATCTTCAAGCCAAGGTCCACTATAATTACTTAGAGACTAAAATACCCGTAAGCCCTAGATCACGTCTATATAAAAAGATCTTCATAAGGCCAAAAGAAAAAAAAAGAAATACATTAGGAAGCTATATTCTTTAGTGGTGATTAGCAAGTCTTCCGCACACAAAAAAATCTTTGTCTCCAAATGGTGAACCAAAAATTTTCATACCTCCACGATTGTGATTCAAGCCTAGATCCGCATTCGTGCCTAAATTCCAACAACTATTCCATCAATTCAACAAGTACAAAGCAAAACGCTTGAGTAGACAGTTGTGAAGAGAAAAATCAAATGATTATATCTTTTCTATAAGATTTTATAAGCACCCACATAAATTATTAAAATTAAAATTATTATTTAGCGCTATTTTTCTTCTCTTGATTATTATTTTTAGGAACGAAAAAATTAGTCGTTTACAAATTTTGCACTCCTAGTGGAACACCTTTATCTCTATGCTCTTCTCTCCAACAATTGAAGCTCAAGAGCGCTAAGATGACTTTGGCCAAATCCACATCCACAAGAACTGTTGAATTTAAATTCTCTGTTGCTCTGAAAAACATTCTAGATTTTACCAAGGGAAGCATTAGACCAATCACAAGGAACCAAGCTAAATTGCTAGAAGGACAACCCTCACAAGCATAGTTCGAATATACCGTTGTCTTTGGTTCATCTACCAATGGTGTAGGTCTCTCCCAAACATCGCAAAAGAAGGGGATGACATTGCCAAAATGGTCGAGAGGATTCTTTCCCAACTTAGCTTACCAAGAAGTCTTTCACTCTAGCCGACGATGATTCCTTATGAACTGGATTTACTCCATATAACATATTTCTATCTCATGTTCGGGAGAATCCATGTTATTCTCCATCATCTACGATGGTGATGCATGCGATGATAACTAATACTTCATCTGTAGAGGAAAAACTTGTGAGATTGACAAGAGATATTCAAGGCTTGAGTAAATATGTTCAGGATCAAGATCATCAAATTGAAATTGAAACGCTTAAAGATCAATTAAATTATGAAGGATGAAATTGGGTGTCAATATTGACGACTTTAATCTAGTACACGCCTGAATTTTATATTATCCTAATTACCTCCTAAACTTCATGGGGTTTTATTTTCACTTCCGCTCCATATGAACCCATATTAAGTTGGAAACGTATAAATGTGCATAGATTTCCTGCGTTGAGTTCAAATGTGCTTACACCACTTTGTTTCCATATTATAGTTATTTTTTTTAATAAAATGAATCACCTTTGTATTGACACCTTATCTGGAAACATATGCAAGAGGGAGGAATAGACCTGACCCTCTGTTACAATTGAGAATTGAACTCACCATGATAGATATTATTATAAAAAATTGTGGCACAATCTAAAAAGCTTTAAGGAGGATAGAAAAAATCAATTTATTCGGTCCTCTTTTTTAGTCGAATAGAAGAAAGATTCCACCGATCAATGTTAAAGAATTCGCCTCTGACTTGGGTAGGTAGGGTCTCGTATTGATTAACGATTTTGTACATCAACAAAAGAATCAATAATGGCCTCAATTTATCAGCTACATGATTGGACTCCTTGAACCAGTAGTTGAATAAGATGTCATGGTTAATCGTCAATATATATATATATGTATATCCTTTATACTATATATTCATTTCTCCATAAAACTATCCATAACCCCTGAATATAATTTAGTAAAAGGAGGGAGTTTGTTCTCCAGGTTGAGACACCAAAACAAACACAACATGTAGTACAAAATGACACTAATACCTCTGTCGTTCACCATTTCAAGAAACAAAAATATCCTCACAGAGAAACTAGAGCAAGAACTAAGTGGCAAGGATACAAACAAGATGAAATAAAACCTCTCAAAAGAAAGAGATAAAATACACCAACCTTGAAGACCAAAGCATCATAATGAACAGAAATCTTATCAAAATCCAAAAAGGCCCCATCAATAACAAGAACAAGAAAGGGAAAACATTTTATAGAAAGGTAATTATCCCAGTGGAGTTCAATTCAATCAATTTCCTACGGCTGATAAAGAGCCATTGTTTGGGATGACCCAAGCTCTACTCTCCAGGGAGAGTGAAATGGAATGGCATGACTCTATCAACATAGACAAGTAGAAAGAAATAATTCTAGTACTCAGGTAACCATTATCAATTTGGAAAAATGTCTACTGCTAGGTTATTAGGACAAAGAAAGCATAAAAGATATTATTATGGAACACTCTCCAGGGGAGATGGGATCCTTTAAATCAGATGATGGAGTTAGGAAACGAAAACACCTTGCAAAATGTCCCACCTCTAATTTCTCATTATTAATACACTCTTATGGAATAATAGAGGTATAGAATCTCAAGGAGTTGCAAACAGACTCAAGTTTCTCAAAAATTAATACAAACTCCCTTATATGGTCCTTCAAGAACTGATGGTTAATGCAAGGAAAATAGAAAGCTTCATAGAAAATGCTATATCTATTAAATTTTGACAAGATTCTAGATGAATTAATGTAAAAATTTTGTAGGAAGATAATTCTTCTTTGGTATAAAATGTCGAGGTAGGAAATTTGTAGTTAAAATATTGGTAAATCATTAAAAGACTTCACAAGATAAACCTTGATATATTAACCCATAATGATGTCATGAATGACAACAAGAGGAAGATTTTATTCCTATAAATAGGTAGTTGTTGGTTCATTTGTAACACACATCTTACTTGCCTTCTCATCTTTTAAGACATTTGATCTTCTTTTTCTCTTGTAGTATTTCACTAGTATTCTTTTGGAGTAAAATAGATATTGGTAGATTGTGTTCGAGGATTAAGCAAAAAAAATAAAGTTTTATCGAGCCTCGTAAATTTTTGGTGTTCTTTTTATTGTGTCCTCATTTACTATTTATTAGCTGCATTTAAATATAGTAGTTGTGATCTCTTCACTCTCTATATATTCGACTTCTGCAACACTTGATATCAGAGCCAAGGTAGCCATGGTTTTATTTGAGTATGCTTTGGGTATGCAGCACAGGAAAACCGACTTCGGGCGAGCCTGATTTGCGCTCGCCCCGCGACTGATTTGGCGTGCGGGTCGGGACGTCACTGCGCGAGCAGGGATCCAACCTAACCAAACAAGCCGAGCACCACTCATGCGTCCTGCGTCCGAATGCTTCGTCGATGCGCGCCGGACACCCGCACCGACGCCCGGCATTAGATGCCGCGCGCCGACGAAGATGCCGACGTTGTAAGGCCAAAGCAAGCCCCGCCTAACGCGAACCCGCCCGAGGAGGGGAGAAGTTAATCCCGCAAGAGGCGAAGGAGGCACGCCGGAGCTTCTGCGCGGCGGGCGCCCCCCTCGTCGGCCGCCGGCGCTCGACCGTACTCGGCTTGGCCCCGTGCGTGCGGCGCCTAGAGCTTATCAGTTAGCATCTAGAACTCACCACACGCCCGAAAGCGCCGCCTTTTCACATCGATTGCCTGCGGACCTCTGTGGGGAACGCCGCCACCGGCGCGCCAGGACCGCCCGGTGGGCCGGCGCCGACGTGTTTTTGTAGGCGCTCGACGGCGTCGCACGGACTAGCCATGCATGCCATCTTGCGCCCACGCTTCACGCCGACGTGCCCACTGGACGGCCCTGTCGGCCGGCTGCAGTCGCCCCATTGTGCCTCCAACACCTCTACCCCCCTTATATATGCTTAAAAAAAAAACCCAAGGGGCAGGAGTAGACATGATTTTTCCAGAGAATCATAATGGACGTGTAGAGCTGCAGGTGGCACGTTCTGAGGTGCAAACGCACTTCGGCTTGCACGAGTGACTTTTAAATGTCCAAAATAATAGTTTTCAACGAAAAAATATATTTTTTTTTTTTTGGGAAAATTCCTAAAAAATCATTAATAAATTAATAAAAAAGGAAAAATTTATAGAAAAATATAAAAACACCGCCAAAAAATTTCTAGTGCGTGTAGCAACGTTGGATGTAATATTTGAGTGCATTTTGGTGTTAGAAATGCGACGTGAAAATATAAAAACGTAAAAATAAATAATAAAAAAAAGGAAAAATGCTTTTAAAATATTTAAAAACTATGAAAACGT